>NW_027478420.1:1123821-1331802 GCF_051014685.1 Ptiloglossa arizonensis | reverse complement strand
ATTCGTAATACGTTATACGTGATACGTTATACGTTATACGTTATTCGTTATACGTTATACGTTATACGTTATACATTACATGTTATACGTTATACGTTATACGCTATACGTTATACGTTATACGTTATACGTTATACGTTATACGTTATACGTTATACGTTATACGTTATACGTTATACGTTATACGTTATACGTTATACGTTATACGTTGTACGTTATACGTTGTACGTTATACGTTGTACGTTATACGTTGTACGTTATACGTTGTACGTTATACGTTATACGTTATACCTTATACGTTATACGTTATACGTTATACGTTATACGTTATACGTCATACGTTATACGTTATTCGTAATACGTTATACGTGATACGTTATACGTTATACGTTATTCGTTATACGTTATACGTTATACGTTATACATTACATGTTATACGTTATACGTTATACGTTATGCGTTATACGTTATGCGTTATACGTTATGCGTTATACGTTATGGGTTATACGTTATACGTTATACGTTATACGTTATACGTTATACGTTATACGTTATACGTTATACGTTATACGTTATACGTTATACGTTACACGTTATACGTTATACGTTGTACGTTATACGTTGTACGTTATACGTTGTACGTTATACGTTGTACGTTATACGTTGTACGTTATACGTTCTACGTTATACGTTCTACGTTATACGTTATACGTTGTACGTTATACGTTATACGTTATACGTTATACGTTATACGTTATACGTTATACGTTATACGTTATACGTTGTTCGTTATACGTTATACGTTATACGTTATTCGTTATACGTTATACGTTATACGTTATACATTACATGTTATACGTTATACGTTATACGTTATACGTTATACGTTATACGTTATACGTTATACGTTATACGTTATACGTTATACGTCATACGTTATACGTTATTCGTAATACGTTATACGTGATACGTTATACGTTGTACGTTATACGTTATACGTTATACGTTATAAGTTATACGTTATACGTCATAGGTTATACGTTATACGTTATACGTTATACGTTATACGTTATACGTTATACGTTATACGTTATGCGTTATACGTTATACGTTGTACGTTATACGTTATACGTTATACGTTACACATTATACGTTATACGTTATACATTACATGTTATACGTTATACGTTATACGTTATACGTTATACGTTATACGTCATAGGTTATACGTTATATGTTATACGTTATACGTTATACCTTATACGTTATACGTTATACGTAATACGTTATACGTTATACGTTATACGTTATACGTCATACGTTATACGTTATAGGTGTTACGTTATACGTTATACGTTATACGTTATACGTTATTCGTAATACGTTATACGTGATACGTTATACGTTATACGTCATACGTTATACGTCATACGTTATACGTTATACGTTATACGTTATACGTTATACGTTATACGTTATACGTTATACGTTATACGTTGTTCGTTATACGTTATACGTTATACGTTATTCGTTATACGTTATACGTTATACGATATACGTCATAAGTTATACGTTATACGTTATACGTTATACGTTATACGTTATGCGTTATACGTCCTACGATATTCGTTATACGTTATACGTTATTAGTTATACGTTATACGTTATACGTTATACGTCATAGGTTATACGTTATACGTTATGCGTTATACGTTATACGTTATACGTTATACGTTATACGTTATACGTTATACGTTATACGTTATACGTTATACGTTATACGTTATACGTTATACGTTATACGTTATACGTTATACGTTGTTCGTTATACGTTATACGTTATACGTTATTCGTTATACGTTATACGTTATACGATATACGTCATAAGTTATACGTTATACGTTATACGTTATACGTTATACGTTATGCGTTATACGTCCTACGATATTCGTTATACGTTATACGTTATACGTTATTAGTTATACGTTATACGTTATACGTTATACGTCATAGGTTATACGTTATACGTTATGCGTTATACGTTATACGTTATACGTTATACGTTATACGTTATACATTATACGTTATACGTTATACGTTATACGTTATACGTTATACGTTATACGTTATACGTTATACGTTATACGTTATACGTTATACGTTATACGTTATACGTTATACGTTATACGTTATACGTTATACGTTATACGTTATACGTTATACGTTATACGTTATACGTTATACGTTATACGTTATACGTTATACGTTATACGTTATACGTTATACGTTATACGTTATACGTTATTCGTTATACGTTATACGTTATACCTTACATGTTATACGTTATACGTTATACGTTATACGTTATACGTTATACGTTATACGTTATACGTTATACGTTATACGTTATTCGTTATACGTTATACGTTATACGTTGAACGTTATACGTTATACGTTATACGTTATATGTTATTCGTTATACGTTATACGTTATACATTACATGTTTTACGTTATACGATATACGTTATACGTTATACGTTATACGTTATACGTTATACGTTATACGTTATACGTTATACGTTATACGTTATACGTCATACGTTATACGTCATTCGTAATACGTTATACGTGATACGTTATACGTTGTACGTTATACGTTATACGTTATACGTTATACGTTATACGTTATACGTTATACGTTATACGTTATACGTTATACGTTATACGTTATACGTTATACGTTACACGTTATACGTTACACGTTATACGTTATACGTTATACGTTATACGTTATACGTTATACGTTATACGTTATACGATATACGTTATACGTTATACGTTATACGTTGTACGTTGTACGTTATACGTTATACGTTATACGTTATACGTTATACGTTATACGTTATACGTTATACGTTATACGTTATACGATATACGTTATACGTTATACGTTGTACGTTATACGTTATACGTTATACGTTATTCGTTATACGTTATACGTTATACATTACATGTTATACGTTATACGTTATACGTTATACGTTATACGTTATACGTTATACGTTATACTTTATACGTTATACGTTATACGTTATACGTTATACGTTATACGTTATACGTTATACGTTATACGTTATACGTTATACGTTACACGTTATACGTTATACGTTATACGTTATACGTTATACGATATACGTCATACGTTATACGTTATTCATAATACGTTATACGTGATACGTTATACATTATATGTTATACGTTGTACGTCATAGGTTATACGTTATACGTTATACGTTATACGTTATACGTTATACGTTATACATTACATGTTATACGTTATACGTTATACGTTATACGTTATACGTTATACGTTATACGTTATACGTTATACGTTATACGTTATACGTTATACGTTGTACGTTGTACGTTATACGTTATACGTCATAGGTTATACGTTATACGTTATACGTTATACGTTATACGTTATACGTTATACGTTATACGTTATACGTTATACATTACATGTTATACGTTATACGTTATACGTTATACGTTATACGTTATACGTTATACGTTATACGTTATACGTTATACGTTATACGTTATACGTTATACGTTGTACGTTGTACGTTATACGTTATACGTTATACGTTATACGTTATACGTTATACGTTATACGTTATACGTTATACGATATACGTTATACGTTATACGTTCTACGTTATACGTTATACGTTCTACGTTATACGTTATACGTTATACGTTATACGTTATACGTTATACGTTATACGTTATACGTTATACGTTGTACGTTATACGTTATACGTTATACGTTATTCGTTATACGTTATACGTTATACATTACATGTTATACGTTATACGTTATACGTTATACGTTATACGTTATACGTTATACGTTATACGTTATACGTTATACGTTGTTTGTTATACGTTATACGTTTTACGTTAATCGTTATACGTTATACGCTATACGTTATACGTCATAAGTTATACGTTATACGTTATACGTTATACGTTATACGTTATGCGTTATACGTCCTACGATATTCGTTATACGTTATACGTTATTAGTTATACGTTATACGTTATACGTTATACGTCATAGGTTATACGTTATACGTTATGCGTTATACGTTATACGTTATACGTTATACGTTATACGTTATACGTTATACGTTATACGTTATACGTTATACGTTATACGTTATACGTTATACGTTATACGTTATACGTTATACGTTATACGTTATACGTTATACGTTATACGTTATTCGTTATACGTTATACGTTATACATTACATGTTATACGTTGTACGTTATACGTTATACGTTATACGTTATACGTTATACGTTATACGTTATACGTTATACGTTATACGTTATACGTTATACGTTATACGTTATACGTTATACGTTATACGTTATACGTTATACGTTATACGTTATACGTTATACGTTATACGTTATATGTTATACGTTATACGTTATTCGTTATACGTTATACGTTATACCTTACATGTTTTACGTTATACGTTATACGTTATACGTTATACGTTATACGTTATACGTTATACGTTATACGTTATACGTTATACGTTATACGTTATACGTTATACGTTATACGTCATACGTTATACGTCATTCGTAATACGTTATACGTGATACGTTATACGTTGTACGTTATACGTTATACGTTATACGTTGTACGTTGTACGTTGTACGTTATACGTTATACGTTATTCGTTATACGTTATACGTTATACATTACATGTTATACGATATACGTTATACGTTATACGTTATACGTTATACGTTATACGTTATACGTTATACGTTATACGTTATACGTTGTTTGTTATACGTTATACGTTATACGTTATTCGTTATACGTTATACGTTATACGTTATACGTCATAGGTTATACGTTATACGTTATACGTTATACGTTATACGTTATACGTTATGCGTTATACGTCCTACGATATTCGTTATACGTTATTAGTTATACGTTATACGTTATGCGTTATACGTTATACGTTATACGTTATACGTTATACGTTATACGTTATACGTTATACGTTATACGTTATACGTTATACGTTATACGTTATACGTTATACGTTATACGTTATACGTTATACGTTATACGTTATACGTTATACGTTATACGTTATACGTTATACGTTATACGTTATACGTTATACGTTATACGTTATACGTTATACGTTGTACGTTATTCGTTATACGTTATACGTTATACATTACATGTTATACGTTATACGTTATACGTTATACGTTATACGTTATACGTTATACGTTATACGTTATACGTTATACGTTATACGTTATACGTTATACGTTATACGTTATACGTTATACGTTATACGTTATACGTTGTACGTTATACGTTGTACGTTATAGGTTATACGTTATACATTACATGTTATACGTTATACGTTATACGTTATACGTTATACGTTATACGTTATACGTTATACGTTATACGTTATACGTTATACGTTATACGTTATACGTTATACGTTATACGTTATACGTTGTACGTTATACGTTATATGTTATACGTTATACGTTATTCGTTATACGTTATACGTTATACATTACATGTTTTACGTTATACGTTATACGTTATACGTTATACGTTATACGTTATACGTTATACGTTATACGTTATA
Organism: Ptiloglossa arizonensis; assembly: GCF_051014685.1. Lineage (NCBI taxonomy): Eukaryota > Metazoa > Arthropoda > Insecta > Hymenoptera > Colletidae > Ptiloglossa > Ptiloglossa arizonensis. The sequence goes on along the minus strand of NW_027478420.1, from coordinate 1,326,087 downwards.
CGTTATACGTTATACGTCATACGTTATACGACATTCGTAATACGTTATACGTGATACGTTATACGTTGTACGTTATACGTTATACGTTATACGTTGTACGTTGTACGTTGTACGTTATACGTTATACGTTATTCGTTATACGTTATACGTTATACATTACATGTTATACGTTATACGTTATACGTTATACGTTATACGTTATACGTTATACGTTATACGTTATACGTTATACGTTATACGTTGTTTGTTATACGTTATACGTTATACGTTATTCGTTATACGTTATACGTTATACGTTATACGTCATAGGTTATACGTTATACGTTATACGTTATACGTTATACTTTATGCGTTATACGTCCTACGATATTCGTTATACGTTATACGTTATTAGTTATACGTTATACGTTATACGTTATACGTCATAGGTTATACGTTATACGTTATGCGTTATACGTTATACGTTATACGTTATACGTTATACGTTATACGTTATACGTTATACGTTATACGTTATACGTTATACGTTATACGTTATACGTTATACGTTATACGTTATACGTTATACGTTATACGTTATACGTTATACGTTATACGTTATACGTTGTACGTTATACGTTATACGTTATACGTTATTCGTTATACGTTATACGTTATACATTACATGTTATACGTTATACGTTATACGTTATACGTTATACGTTATACGTTATACGTTATACGTTGTTTGTTATACGTTATACGTTTTACGTTAATCGTTATACGTTATACGCTATACGTTATACGTCATAAGTTATACGTTATACGTTATACGTTATACGTTATACGTTATGCGTTATACGTCCTACGATATTCGTTATACGTTATACGTTATTAGTTATACGTTATACGTTATACGTTATACGTCATAGGTTATACGTTATACGTTATGCGTTATACGTTATACGTTATACGTTATACGTTATACGTTATACGTTATACGTTATACGTTATACGTTATACGTTATACGTTATACGTTATACGTTATACGTTATACGTTATACGTTATACGTTATACGTTATACGTTATACGTTATTCGTTATACGTTATACGTTATACATTACATGTTATACGTTGTACGTTATACGTTATACGTTATACGTTATACGTTATACGTTATACGTTATACGTTATACGTTATACGTTATACGTTATACGTTATACGTTATACGTTATACGTTATACGTTATACGTTATACGTTATACGTTATACGTTATACGTTATACGTTATATGTTATACGTTATACGTTATTCGTTATACGTTATACGTTATACCTTACATGTTTTACGTTATACGTTATACGTTATACGTTATACGTTATACGTTATACGTTATACGTTATACGTTATACGTTATACGTTATACGTTATACGTTATACGTCATACGTTATACGTCATTCGTAATACGTTATACGTGATACGTTATACGTTGTACGTTATACGTTATACGTTATACGTTGTACGTTGTACGTTGTACGTTATACGTTATACGTTATTCGTTATACGTTATACGTTATACATTACATGTTATACGATATACGTTATACGTTATACGTTATACGTTATACGTTATACGTTATACGTTATACGTTATACGTTATACGTTGTTTGTTATACGTTATACGTTATACGTTATTCGTTATACGTTATACGTTATACGTTATACGTCATAGGTTATACGTTATACGTTATACGTTATACGTTATACGTTATACGTTATGCGTTATACGTCCTACGATATTCGTTATACGTTATTAGTTATACGTTATACGTTATGCGTTATACGTTATACGTTATACGTTATACGTTATACGTTATACGTTATACGTTATACGTTATACGTTATACGTTATACGTTATACGTTATACGTTATACGTTATACGTTATACGTTATACGTTATACGTTATACGTTATACGTTATACGTTATACGTTATACGTTATACGTTATACGTTATACGTTATACGTTATACGTTATACGTTGTACGTTATTCGTTATACGTTATACGTTATACATTACATGTTATACGTTATACGTTATACGTTATACGTTATACGTTATACGTTATACGTTATACGTTATACGTTATACGTTATACGTTATACGTTATACGTTATACGTTATACGTTATACGTTATACGTTATACGTTGTACGTTATACGTTGTACGTTATAGGTTATACGTTATACATTACATGTTATACGTTATACGTTATACGTTATACGTTATACGTTATACGTTATACGTTATACGTTATACGTTATACGTTATACGTTATACGTTATACGTTATACGTTATACGTTATACGTTGTACGTTATACGTTATATGTTATACGTTATACGTTATTCGTTATACGTTATACGTTATACATTACATGTTTTACGTTATACGTTATACGTTATACGTTATACGTTATACGTTATACGTTATACGTTATACGTTATACGTTATACGTTATACGTCATACGTTATACGACATTCGTAATACGTTATACGTGATACGTTATACGTTGTACGTTATACGTTATACGTTATACGTTGTACGTTGTACGTTGTACGTTATACGTTATACGTTATTCGTTATACGTTATACGTTATACATTACATGTTATACGTTATACGTTATACGTTATACGTTATACGTTATACGTTATACGTTATACGTTATACGTTATACGTTATACGTTGTTTGTTATACGTTATACGTTATACGTTATTCGTTATACGTTATACGTTATACGTTATACGTCATAGGTTATACGTTATACGTTATACGTTATACGTTATACTTTATGCGTTATACGTCCTACGATATTCGTTATACGTTATACGTTATTAGTTATACGTTATACGTTATACGTTATACGTCATAGGTTATACGTTATACGTTATGCGTTATACGTTATACGTTATACGTTATACGTTATACGTTATACGTTATACGTTATACGTTATACGTTATACGTTATACGTTATACGTTATACGTTATACGTTATACGTTATACGTTATACGTTATACGTTATACGTTATACGTTATACGTTATACGTTATACGTTATACGTTATACGTTATACGTTGTACGTTATTCGTTATACGTTATACGTTATACATTACATGTTATACGTTATACGTTATACGTTATACGTTATACGTTATACGTTATACGTTATACGTTATACGTTATACGTTATACGTTATACGTTATACGTTATACGTTATACGTTATACGTTATTCGTTATACGTTATACGTTATACATTACATGTTTTACGTTATACGTTATACGTTATACGTTATACGTTATACGTTATACGTTATACGTTATACGTTATACGTCATTCGTAATACGTTATACGTGATACGTTATACGTTGTACGTTATACGTTATACGTTATACGTTGTACGTTGTACGTTGTACGTTATACGTTATACGATATACGTTATACGTTATGCGTTATACGTTATACGTTATTCGTTATACGTTATACGTTATACATTACATGTTTTACGTTATACGTTATACGTTATACGTTATACGTTATACGTTATACGTTATACGTTATACGTTATACGTTATACGTTATACGTTATACGTTATACGTTATACGTTATACGTTATACGTCATACGATATACGTCATTCGTAATACGTTATACGTGATACGTTATACGTTGTACGTTATACGTTATACGTTATACGTTGTACGTTGTACGTTGTACGTTATACGTTATACTTTATACGTTATACGTTATACGTTATACGTTATACGTTATACGTTGTACGTTGTACGTTGTACGTTATACGTTATACGTTATACGTTGTACGTTATACGTTATACGTTATACGTTGTACGTTGTACGTTGTACGTTATACGTTATGCTTTATACGTTATACGTTATACGTTATACGTTATACGTTATACGTTATACGTTATACGATACACGTTATACGTTATACGTTATACGTTATACGTTATACGTCATACGTTATACGTTATTCGTAATACGTTATACGTGATACGTTATACATTATATGTTATACGTTATACGTCATAGGTTATACGTTATACGGTATACGTTATACGTTATGCGTTATACGTTATACGTTATACGTTATACGTTATACGTTATACGTTATACGTTATACGTTATACGTTATACGTTATACGTTATACGTTATACATTATACGTTATACGATATACGTTATACGTTATGCGTTATGCGTTCTTCGTTACACGTTATACGTTATTCGGTATGCGTTACACGTTATACGTTATACGTTATACGTTATACGTTATACGTTATACGTTATACGTTATACGTTATACGTTATACGTTATACGTTATACGTTATACGTTATACGTTACACGTTATACGTTATACGTTATACGTTATACGTTATACGTTATACGTTATACGTTGTACGTTGTACGTTGTACGTTCTACGTTATACGTTATACGTTATACGTTATACGTTATACGTTATACGTTATACGTTATACGTTATACGTTATACGTTATACGTTATACGTTATACGTTATACGTTGTACGTTATACGTTATACGTTATACGTTATTCGTTATACGTTATACGTTATACATTACATGTTATACGTTATACGTTATACGTTATACGTTATACGTTATACGTTATACGTTATACGTTGTTTGTTATACGTTATACGTTATACGTTATTCGTTATACGTTATACGTTATACGTTATACGTCATAAGTTATACGTTATACGTTATACGTTATACGTTATACGTTATGCGTTATACGTCCTACGATATTCGTTATACGTTATACGTTATTAGTTATACGTTATACGTTATACGTTATACGTCATAGGTTATACGTTATACGTTATGCGTTATACGTTATACGTACGTATACGTTATACGTTATACGTTATACGTTATACGTTTATATTTATACGTTATACGTTATACGTTATACGTTATACGTTATACGTTATACGTTATACGTTATACGTTATACGTTATACGTTATACGTTATACGTTATACGTTATACGTTATACGTTATACGTTATACATTACATGTTATACGTTATACGTTATACGTTATACGTTATACGTTATACGTTATACGTTATACGTTATACGTTATACGTTATACGTTATACGTTGTACGTTGTACGTTATACGTTATACGTTATACGTTATACGTTATACGTTATACGTTATACGTTATACGTTATACGATATACGTTATACGTTATACGTTCTACGTTATACGTTATACGTTCTACGTTATACGTTATACGTTATACGTTATACGTTATACGTTATACGTTATACGTTATACGTTATACGTTGTACGTTATACGTTATACGTTATACGTTATTCGTTATACGTTATACGTTATACATTACATGTTATACGTTATACGTTATACGTTATACGTTATACGTTATACGTTATACGTTATACGTTATACGTTATACGTTGTTTGTTATACGTTATACGTTATACGTTATTCGTTATACGTTATACGCTATACGTTATACGTCATAAGTTATACGTTATACGTTTAAACGTTATACGTTATACGTTATGCGTTATACGTCCTACGATATTCGTTATACGTTATACGTTATTAGTTATACGTTATACGTTATACGTTATACGTCATAGGTTATACGTTATACGTTATGCGTTATACGTTATACGTTATACGTTATACGTTATACGTTATACGTTATACGTTATACGTTATACGTTATACGTTATACGTTATACGTTATACGTTATACGTTATACGTTATACGTTATACGTTATACGTTATACGTTATACGTTATACGTTGTTTGTTATACGTTATACGTTATACGTTATTCGTTATACGTTATACGTTATACGTTATACGTCATAGGTTATACGTTATACGTTATACGTTATACGTTATACGTTATACGTTATGCGTTATACGTCCTACGATATTCGTTATACGTTATTAGTTATACGTTATACGTTATGCGTTATACGTTATACGTTATACGTTATACGTTATACGTTATACGTTATACGTTATACGTTATACGTTATACGTTATACGTTATACGTTATACGTTATACGTTATACGTTATACGTTATACGTTATACGTTATACGTTATACGTTATACGTTATACGTTATACGTTATACGTTATACGTTATACGTTATACGTTATACGTTATACGTTATACGTTATACGTTATACGTTATACGTTGTTTGTTATACGTTATACGTTATACGTTATACGTTATACGTTGTACGTTGTACGTTGTACGTTATACGTTATACGTTATTCGTTATACGTTATACGTTATACATTACATGTTATACGTTATACGTTATACGTTATACGTTATACGTTATACGTTATACGTTATACGTTATACGTTATACGTTATACGTTGTTTGTTATACGTTATACGTTATACGTTATTCGTTATACGTTATACGTTATACGTTATACGTCATAGGTTATACGTTATACGTTATACGTTATACGTTATACGTTATACGTTATGCGTTATACGTCCTACGATATTCGTTATACGTTATTAGTTATACGTTATACGTTATGCGTTATACGTTATACGTTATACGTTATACGTTATACGTTATACGTTATACGTTATACGTTATACGTTATACGTTATACGTTATACGTTATACGTTATACGTTATACGTTATACGTTATACGTTATACGTTATACGTTATACGTTATACGTTATACGTTATACGTTATACGTTATACGTTATACGTTATACGTTATACGTTATACGTTGTACGTTATTCGTTATACGTTATACGTTACACATTACATGTTATACGTTATACGTTATACGTTATACGTTATACGTTATACGTTATACGTTATACGTTATACGTTATACGTTATACGTTATACGTTATACGTTATACGTTATACGTTATACGTTATTCGTTATACGTTATACGTTATACATTACATGTTATACGTTGTACGTTATACGTTATACGTTATACGTTATACGTTATACGTTATACGTTATACGTTATACGTTATACGTTATACGTTATACGTTATACGTTATACGTTATACGTTATACGTTATACGTTATACGTTATACGTTATATGTTATACGTTATACGTTATTCGTTATACGTTATACGTTATACATTACATGTTTTACGTTATACGTTATACGTTATACGTTATACGTTATACGTTATACGTTATACGTTATACGTTATACGTTATACGTTATACGTTATACGTTATACGTTATACGTTATACGTTATACGTTATTCGTTATACGTTATACGTTATACATTACATGTTATACGTTGTACGTTATACGTTATACGTTATACGTTATACGTTATACGTTATACGTTATACGTTATACGTTATACGTTATACGTTATACGTTATACGTTATACGTTATACGTTATACGTTATACGTTATACGTTATACGTTATACGTTATACGTTATACGTATACGTTATATGTTATACGTTATACGTATTCGTTATACGTTATACGTTATACATTACATGTTTTACGTTATACGTATACGTTATACGTTATACGTTATACGTTATACGTTATACGTTATACGTTATACGTTATACGTTATACGTTATACGTCATACGTTATACGTCATTCGTAATACGTTATACGTGATACGTTATACGTTGTACGTTATACGTTATACGTTATACGTTGTACGTTGTACGTTGTACGTTATACGTTATACGTTATTCGTTATACGTTATACGTTATACATTACATGTTACTTTACGTTATACGTTATACGTTATACGTTATACGTTATACGTTATACGTTATACGTTATACGTTATACGTTGTTTGTTATACGTTATACGTTATACGTTATTCGTTATACGTTATACGTTATACGTTATACGTCATAGGTTATACGTTATACGTTATACGTTATACGTTATACGTTATACGTTATGCGTTATACGTCCTACGATATTCGTTATACGTTATTAGTTATACGTTATACGTTATGCGTTATACGTTATACGTTATACGTTATACGTTATACGTTATACGTTATACGTTATACGTTATACGTTATACGTTATACGTTATACGTTATACGTTATACGTTATACGTTATACGTTATACGTTATACGTTATACGTTATACGTTATACGTTATACGTTATACGTATACGTTATACGTTATACGTTATACGTTATACGTATACGTTGTACGTTATTCGTTATACGTTATACGTTACACATTACATGTTATACGTTATACGTTATACGTTATACGTTATACGTTATACGTATACGTTATACGTTATACGTTATACGTTATACGTTATACGTTATACGTTATACGTTATACGTTATACGTTATACGTTATACGTTATACGTTGTACGTTATACGTTGTACGTTATACGTTATACGTTATACATTACATGTTATACGTTATACGTTATACGTTATACGTTATACGTTATACGTTATACGTTATACGTTATACGTTATACGTTATACGTTATAGCTTATACGTTATACGTTATACGTTATACGTTATACGTTGTACGTTATACGTTATATGTTATACGTTATACGTTATTCGTTATACGTTATACGTTATACATTACATGTTTTACGTTATACGTTATACGTTATACGTTATACGTTATACGTTATACGTTATACGTTATACGTTTATACGTTATACGTTATACGTCATACGTTATACGTCATTCGTAATACGTTATACGTGATACGTTATACGTTATACGTCATAGGTTATACGTTATACGTTATACGTTATACGTTATACGTTATACGTTATGCGTTATACGTCCTACGATATTCGTTATACGTTATTAGTTATACGTTATACGTTATGCGTTATACGTTATACGTTATACGTTATACGTTATACGTTATACGTTATACGTTATACGTTATACGTTATACGTTATACGTTATACGTTATACGTTATACGTTATACGTTATACGTTATACGTTATACGTTATTACGTTATACGTTATACGTTATACGTTATACGTTATACGTTATACGTTATACGTTATACGTTATACGTTATACGTTGTACGTTATTCGTTATACGTTATACGTTACACATTACATGTTATACGTTATACGTTATACGTTATACGTTATACGTTATACGTTATACGTTATACGTTATACGTTATACGTTATACGTTATACGTTATACGTTATACGTTATACGTTATACGTTATACGTTATACGTTATACGTTGTACGTTATACGTTGTACGTTATACGTTATACGTTATACATTACATGTTATACGTTATACGTTATACGTTATACGTTATACGTTATACGTTATACGTTATACGTTATACGTTATACGTTATACGTTATACGTTGTTTGTTATACGTTATACGTTATACGTTATTCGTTATACGTTATACGTTATACGTTATACGTCATAGGTTATACGTTATACGTTATACGTTATACGTTATACGTTATGCGTTATACGTCTACGATATTCGTTATACGTTATACGTTATTAGTTATACGTTATACGTTATACGTTATACGTCATAGGTTATACGTTATACGTTATGCGTTATACGTTATACGTTATACGTTATACGTTATACGTTACACGTTATACGTTATACGTTATACGTTATACGTTATACGTTATACGTTATACGTCATACGTTATACGTTATACGTTATACGTTATACGTTATACGTTATACGTTTATACGTTATACGTTATACCGTTATACGTTATACGTTATACGTTATACGTTATACGTTATACGTTATACGTTGTTTGTTATACGTTATACGTTATACGTTATACGTTATACGTTGTACGTTATACGTTATACGTTATACGTTATACGTTATTCGTTATACGTTATACGTTATACATTACATGTTTTACGTTATACGTTATACGTTATACGTTATACGTTATACGTTATACGTTATACGTTATACGTTATACGTTATACGTTATACGTCATACGATATACGTCATTCGTAATACGTTATACGTGATACGTTATACGTTGTACGTTATACGTTATACGTTATACGTTGTACGTTGTACGTTGTACGTTATACGTTATACTTTATACGTTATACGTTAACGTTATACGTTATACGTTATACGTTGTACGTTGTACGTTGTACGTTATACGTTATACGTTATACGTTGTACGTTATACGTTATACGTTATACGTTGTACGTTGTACGTTGTACGTTATACGTTATACTTTATACGTTATACGTTATACGTTATACGTTATACGTTATACGTTATACGTTATACGATACACGTTATACGTTATACGTTATACGTTATACGTTATACGTCATACGTTATACGTTATTCGTAATACGTTATACGTGATACGTTATACATTATATGTTATACGTTATACGTCATAGGTTATACGTTATACGGTATACGTTATACGTTATGCGTTATACGTTATACGTTATACGTTATACGTTATACGTTATACGTTATACGTTATACGTTATACGTTATACGTTATACGTTATACGTTATACATTATACGTTATACGATATACGTTATACGTTATGCGTTATGCGTTCTTCGTTACACGTTATACGTTATTCGGTATGCGTTACACGTTATACGTTATACGTTATACGTTATACGTTATACGTTATACGTTATACGTTATACGTTATACGTTATACGTTATACGTTATACGTTATACGTTACACGTTATACGTTATACGTTATACGTTATACGTTATACGTTATACGTTATACGTTGTACGTTGTACGTTGTACGTTCTACGTTATACGTTATACGTTATACGTTATACGTTATACGTTATACGTTATACGTTATACGTTATACGTTATACGTTATACGTTATACGTTATACGTTATACGTTGTACGTTATACGTTATACGTTATACGTTATTCGTTATACGTTATACGTTATACATTACATGTTATACGTTATACGTTATACGTTATACGTTATACGTTATACGTTATACGTTATACGTTGTTTGTTATACGTTATACGTTATACGTTATTCGTTATACGTTATACGTTATACGTTATACGTCATAAGTTATACGTTATACGTTATACGTTATACGTTATACGTTATGCGTTATACGTCCTACGATATTCGTTATACGTTATACGTTATTAGTTATACGTTATACGTTATACGTTATACGTCATAGGTTATACGTTATACGTTATGCGTTATACGTTATACGTTATACGTTATACGTTATACGTTATACATTATACGTTATAATTTATACGTTATACGTTATACGTTATACGTTATACGTTATACGTTATACGTTATACGTTATACGTTATACGTTATACGTTATACGTTATACGTTATACGTTATACGTTATACGTTATACGTTATACGTTATACATTACATGTTATACGTTATACGTTATACGTTATACGTTATACGTTATACGTTATACGTTATACGTTATACGTTATACGTTATACGTTATACGTTGTACGTTGTACGTTATACGTTATACGTTATACGTTATACGTTATACGTTATACGTTATACGTTATACGTTATACGATATACGTTATACGTTATACGTTCTACGTTATACGTTATACGTTCTACGTTATACGTTATACGTTATACGTTATACGTTATACGTTATACGTTATACGTTATACGTTATACGTTGTACGTTATACGTTATACGTTATACGTTATTCGTTATACGTTATACGTTATACATTACATGTTATACGTTATACGTTATACGTTATACGTTATACGTTATACGTTATACGTTATACGTTATACGTTATACGTTGTTTGTTATACGTTATACGTTATACGTTATTCGTTATACGTTATACGCTATACGTTATACGTCATAAGTTATACGTTATACGTTATACGTTATACGTTATACGTTATGCGTTATACGTCCTACGATATTCGTTATACGTTATACGTTATTAGTTATACGTTATACGTTATACGTTATACGTCATAGGTTATACGTTATACGTTATGCGTTATACGTTATACGTTATACGTTATACGTTATACGTTATACGTTATACGTTATACGTTATACGTTATACGTTATACGTTATACGTTATACGTTATACGTTATACGTTATACGTTATACGTTATACGTTATACGTTATACGTTATTCGTTATACGTTATACGTTATACATTACATGTTATACGTTGTACGTTATACGTTATACGTTATACGTTATACGTTATACGTTATACGTTATACGTTATACGTTATACGTTATACGTTATACGTTATACGTTATACGTTATACGTTATACGTTATACGTTATACGTTATACGTTATATGTTATACGTTATACGTTATTCGTTATACGTTATACGTTATACATTACATGTTTTACGTTATACGTTATACGTTATACGTTATACGTTATACGTTATACGTTATACGTTATACGTTATACGTTATACGTTATACGTTATACGTTATACGTCATACGTTATACGTCATTCGTAATACGTTATACGTGATACGTTATACGTTGTACGTTATACGTTATACGTTATACGTTGTACGTTGTACGTTGTACGTTATACGTTATACGTTATTCGTTATACGTTATACGTTATACATTACATGTTATACGTTATACGTTATACGTTATACGTTATACGTTATACGTTATACGTTATACGTTATACGTTATACGTTATACGTTATACGTTGTTTGTTATACGTTATACGTTATACGTTATTCGTTATACGTTATACGTTATACGTTATACGTCATAGGTTATACGTTATACGTTATACGTTATACGTTATACGTTATACGTTATGCGTTATACGTCCTACGATATTCGTTATACGTTATTAGTTATACGTTATACGTTATGCGTTATACGTTATACGTTATACGTTATACGTTATACGTTATACGTTATACGTTATACGTTATACGTTATACGTTATACGTTATACGTTATACGTTATACGTTATACGTTATACGTTATACGTTATACGTTATACGTTATACGTTATACGTTATACGTTATACGTTATACGTTATACGTTATACGTTATACGTTATACGTTATACGTTATACGTTATACGTTATACGTTATACGTTATACGTTGTACGTTATTCGTTATACGTTATACGTTATACATTACATGTTATACGTTATACGTTATACGTTATACGTTATACGTTATACGTTATACGTTATACGTTATACGTTATACGTTATACGTTATACGTTATACGTTATACGTTATACGTTATACGTTATACGTTATACGTTATACGTTGTACGTTATACGTTGTACGTTATACGTTATACGTTATACATTACATGTTATACGTTATACGTTATACGTTATACGTTATACGTTATACGTTATACGTTATACGTTATACGTTATACGTTATACGTTATACGTTATACGTTATACGTTATACGTTATACGTTATACGTTATACGTTATACGTTGTACGTTATACGTTATATGTTATACGTTATACGTTATTCGTTATACGTTATACGTTATACATTACATGTTTTACGTTATACGTTATACGTTATACGTTATACGTTATACGTTATACGTTATACGTTATACGTTATACGTTATACGTTATACGTCATACGTTATACGTCATTCGTAATACGTTATACGTGATACGTTATACGTTGTACGTTATACGTTATACGTTATACGTTGTACGTTGTACGTTGTACGTTATACGTTATACGTTATTCGTTATACGTTATACGTTATACATTACATGTTATACGTTATACGTTATACGTTATACGTTATACGCTATACGTTATACGTTATACGTTATACGTTATACGTTATACGTTATACGTTATACGTTATACGTTGTACGTTATACGTTATACGTTATACGTTATTCGTTATACGTTATACGTTATACATTACATGTTATACGTTATACGTTATACGTTATACGTTATACGTTATACGTTATACGTTATACGTTGTTTGTTATACGTTATACGTTATACGTTATTCGTTATACGTTATACGTTATACGTTATACGTTGTACGTTGTACGTTGTACGTTATACGTTATACGTTATTCGTTATACGTTATACGTTATACATTACATGTTATACGTTATACGTTATACGTTATACGTTATACGTTATACGTTATACGTTATACGTTATACGTTATACGTTATACGTTATACGTTGTTTGTTATACGTTATACGTTATACGTTATTCGTTATACGTTATACGTTATACGTTATACGTCATAGGTTATACGTTATACGTTATACGTTATACGTTATACGTTATACGTTATGCGTTATACGTCCTACGATATTCGTTATACGTTATTAGTTATACGTTATACGTTATGCGTTATACGTTATACGTTATACGTTATACGTTATACGTTATACGTTATACGTTATACGTTATACGTTATACGTTATACGTTATACGTTATACGTTATACGTTATACGTTATACGTTATACGTTATACGTTATACGTTATACGTTATACGTTATACGTTATACGTTATACGTTATACGTTATACGTTATACGTTATACGTTATACGTTATACGTTATACGTTATACGTTATACGTTATACGTTGTACGTTATTCGTTATACGTTATACGTTATACATTACATGTTATACGTTATACGTTATACGTTATACGTTATACGTTATACGTTATACGTTATACGTTATACGTTATACGTTATACGTTATACGTTATACGTTATACGTTATACGTTATACGTTATACGTTATACGTTATACGTTGTACGTTATACGTTGTACGTTATACGTTATACGTTATACATTACATGTTATACGTTATACGTTATACGTTATACGTTATACGTTATACGTTATACGTTATACGTTATACGTTATACGTTATACGTTATACGTTATACGTTATACGTTATACGTTATACGTTATACGTTATACGTTGTACGTTATACGTTATATGTTATACGTTATACGTTATTCGTTATACGTTATACGTTATACATTACATGTTTTACATTATACGTTATACGTTATACGTTATACGTTATACGTTATACGTTATACGTTATACGTTATACGTTATACGTTATACGTCATACGTTATACGTCATTCGTAATACGTTATACGTGATACGTTATACGTTGTACGTTATACGTTATACGTTATACGTTGTACGTTGTACGTTGTACGTTATACGTTATACGTTATTCGTTATACGTTATACGTTATACATTACATGTTATACGTTATACGTTATACGTTATACGTTATACGCTATACGTTATACGTTATACGTTATACGTTATACGTTATACGTTATACGTTATACGTTATACGTTGTACGTTATACGTTATACGTTATACGTTATTCGTTATACGTTATACGTTATACATTACATGTTATACGTTATACGTTATACGTTATACGTTATACGTTATACGTTATACGTTATACGTTGTTTGTTATACGTTATACGTTATACGTTATTCGTTATACGTTATACGTTATACGTTATACGTCATAAGTTATACGTTATACGTTATACGTTATACGTTATACGTTATGCGTTATACGTCCTACGATATTCGTTATACGTTATACGTTATTAGTTATACGTTATACGTTATACGTTATACGTCATAGGTTATACGTTATACGTTATGCGTTATACGTTATACGTTATACGTTATACGTTATACGTTATACGTTATACGTTATAATTTATACGTTATACGTTATACGTTATACGTTATACGTTATACGTTATACGTTATACGTTATACGTTATACGTTATACGTTATACGTTATACGTTATACGTTATACGTTATACGTTATACGTTATACGTTATACGTTATACGTTATACGTTATACGTTATACGTTATACGTTATACGTTATACGTTATACGTTATACGTTATACGTTATACGTTATACGTTATACGTTATTCGTTATACGTTATACGTTATACATTACATGTTATACGTTATACGTTATACGTTATACGTTATACGTTATACGTTATACGTTATACGTTATACGTTATACGTTATACGTTATACGTTATACGTTATACGTTATACGTTATACGTTATACGTTATACGTTATACGTTGTACGTTATACGTTATACGTTATACGTTATACGTTATTCGTTATACGTTATACGTTATACATTACATGTTTTACGTTATACGTTATACGTTATACGTTATACGTTATACGTTATACGTTATACGTTATACGTTATACGTTATACGTTATACGTTATACGTCATACGTTATACGTCATTCGTAATACGTTATACGTGATACGTTGTACGTTGTACGTTATACGTTATACGTTATACGTTATACGTTATACGTTATACGTTATACGTTATACGTTATACGTTATACGTTATACGTTATACGTTATACGTTATATGTTATACGTTATACGTTATACGTTTTACGTTATACGTTATACGTTATACGTTATTCGTTATACGTTATACGTTATACATTACATGTTATACGTTATACGTTATACGTTATACGTTATACGTTATACGTTATACGTTATACGTTATATGTTATACGTTATACTTTATAGGTTATACGTTATACGTTATACGTTATGCGTTATACGTTATACGTTATACGTTACACGTTATACGTTATACGTTATACGATATACGTTATACGTTATACGTTGTACGCTATACGTTATACTTTATACGTTATAGGTGTTACGTTATACGTTATACGTTATACGTTATTCGTAATACGTTATACGTGATACGTTATACGTTGTACGTTATACGTTATACGTTATACGTTACACATTATACGTTATACGTTATACATTACATGTTATACGTTATACGTTATACGTTATACGTTATACGTTATACGTCATAGGTTATACGTTATATGTTATACGTTATACGTTATACGTAATACGTTATACGTTATACGTTATACGTTATACGTCATACGTTATACGTTATAGGTGTTACGTTATACGTTATAGGTTATACGTTATACGTTATTCGTAATACGTTATACGTGATACGTTATACGTTGTACGTTATACGTTATACGTTATACGTTATACATTATACGTTATACGTTATACATTACATGTTATACGTTATACGTTATACGTTATACGTTATAAGTTATACGTTATACGTTATACGTTATACGTTATACGTTATACGTTATACGTTATACGTTATACGTTATACGTTATACGTTATACGTTATACGTTATACGTTATACGTTATACGTCATGCGTTATACGTTATACGTTATTCGGTATGCGTTACACGTTATACGTTATACGTTATACGTTATACGTTATACGTTATACGTTATACGTTATACGTTATACGTTATACGTTATACGTTATACGTTATACGTTATACGTTATACGTTATACGTTATACGTTATACGTTATACGTTATACGTTATATGTTATACGTTATACGTTATTCGTTATACGTTATACGTTATACATTACATGTTTTACGTTATACGTTATACGTTATACGTTATACGTTATACGTTATGCGTTATACGTTATACGTTATACGTTATACGTTATACGTTATACGTCATACGTTATACGTCATTCGTAATACGTTATACGTGATACGTTATACGTTGTACGTTATACGTTATACGTTATACGTTGTACGTTGTACGTTGTACGTTATACGTTATACGTTATTCGTTATACGTTATACGTTATACATTACATGTTATAGGTTATACGTTATACGTTATACGTTATACGTTATACGTTATACGTTATACGTTATACGTTATACGTTATAAGTTGTTTGTTATACGTTATACGTTATACGTTATTCGTTATACGTTATACGTTATACGTTATACGTCATAGGTTATACGTTATACGTTATACGTTATACGTTATACGTTATACGTTATGCGTTATACGTCCTACGATATTCGTTATACGTTATTAGTTATACGTTATACGTTATGCGTTATACGTTATACGTTATACGTTATACGTTATACGTTATACGTTATACGTTATACGTTATACGTTATACGTTATACGTTATACGTTATACGTTATACGTTATACGTTATACGTCATACGTTATACGTCATTCGTAATACGTTATACGTGATACGTTATACGTTGTACGTTATACGTTATACGTTATACGTTGTACGTTGTACGTTGTACGTTATACGTTATACGTTATTCGTTATACGTTATACGTTATACATTACATGTTATACGTTATACGTTATACGTTATACGTTATACGTTATACGTTATACGTTATACGTTATACGTTATACGTTGTTTGTTATACGTTATACG
This sequence comes from Ptiloglossa arizonensis, assembly GCF_051014685.1. Lineage (NCBI taxonomy): Eukaryota > Metazoa > Arthropoda > Insecta > Hymenoptera > Colletidae > Ptiloglossa > Ptiloglossa arizonensis. The sequence continues at coordinate 1,307,553 of NW_027478420.1, read as the reverse complement.
TTATACGTTATTCGTTATACGTTATACGTTATACGTTATACGCCATAGGTTATACGTTATACGTTATACGTTATACGTTATACGTTATGCGTTATACGTCCTACGATATTCGTTATACGTTATACGTTATTAGTTATACGTTATACGTTATACGTTATACGTCATAGGTTATACGTTATACGTTATGCGTTATACGTTATACGTTATACGTTATACGTTATACGTTATACGTTATACGTTATACGTTATACGTTATACGTTATACGTTATACGTTATACGTTATACGTTATACGTTATACGTTATACGTTATACGTTATACGTTATACGTTATACGTTATACGTTATACGTTATACGTTATACGTTATACGTTATACGTTGTACGTTATTCGTTATACGTTATACGTTATACATTACATGTTATACGTTATACGTTATACGTTATACGTTATACGTTATACGTTATACGTTATACGTTATACGTTATACGTTATACGTTATACGTTATACGTTATACGTTATACGATATACGTTATACGTTATACGTTGTACGCTATACGTTATACTTTATACGTTATAGGTGTTACGTTATACGTTATACGTTATACGTTATTCGTAATACGTTATACGTGATACGTTATACGTTATACGTTATACGTTATACGTTATACGTTATACGTAATACGTTATACGTTATACGTTATACGTTATACGTTATACGTCATGCGTTATACGTTATACGTTATTCGGTATGCGTTACACGTTATACGTTATACGTTATACGTTATACGTTATACGTTATACGTTATTCGTAATACGTTATACGTGATACGTTATACGTTGTACGTTATACGTTATACGTTATACGTTATACATTATACGTTATACGTTATACATTACATGTTATACGTTATACGTTATACGTTATACGTTATAAGTTATACGTTATACGTCATAGGTTATACGTTATACGTTATGCGTTATACGTTATACGTTATACGTTATACGTTATACGTTATACGTTATACGTTATAATTTATACGTTATACGTTATACGTTATACGTTATACGTTCTACGTTATACGTTGTACGTTATACGTTATACGTTATACGTTATACGTTATACGTTATTCGTTATACGTTATACGTTATACATTACATGTTTTACGTTATACGTTATACGTTATACGTTATACGTTATACGTTATACGTTATACGTTATACGTTATACGTTATACGTTATACGTTATACGTCATACGTTATACGTCATTCGTAATACGTTATACGTGATACGTTGTACGTTGTACGTTATACGTTATACGTTATATGTTATACGTTATACGTTATACGTTTTACGTTATACGTTATACGTTATACGTTATTCGTTATACGTTATACGTTATACATTACATGTTATACGTTATACGTTATACGTTATACGTTATACGTTATACGTTATACGTTATACGTTATATGTTATACGTTATACTTTATACGTTATACGTTATACGTTATACGTTATGCGTTATACGTTATACGTTATACGTTACACGTTATACGTTATACGTTATACGATATACGTTATACGTTATACGTTGTACGCTATACGTTATACTTTATACGTTATAGGTGTTACGTTATACGTTATACGTTATACGTTATTCGTAATACGTTATACGTGATACGTTATACGTTGTACGTTATACGTTATACGTTATACGTTACACATTATACGTTATACGTTATACATTACATGTTATACGTTATACGTTATACGTTATACGTTATACGTTATAGGTTATACGTCATAGGTTATACGTTATATGTTATACGTTATACGTTATACGTAATACGTTATACGTTATACGTTATACGTTATACGTTATACGTCATACGTTATACGTTATAGGTGTTACGTTATACGTTATAGGTTATACGTTATACGTTATTCGTAATACGTTATACGTGATACGTTATACGTTGTACGTTATACGTTATACGTTATACGTTATACATTATACGTTATACGTTATACATTACATGTTATACGTTATACGTTATACGTTATACGTTATAAGTTATACGTTATACGTTATACGTTATACGTTATACGTTATACGTTATACGTTATACGTTATACGTTATACGTTATACGTTATACGTTATACGTTATACGTTATACGTCATGCGTTATACGTTATACGTTATTCGGTATGCGTTACACGTTATACGTTATACGTTATACGTTATACGTTATACGTTATACGTTATACGTTATACGTTATACGTTATACGTTATACGTTATACGTTATACGTTATACGTTATACGTTATACGTTATACGTTATACGTTATACGTTATATGTTATACGTTATACGTTATTCGTTATACGTTATACGTTATACATTACATGTTTTACGTTATACGTTATACGTTATACGTTATACGTTATACGTTATACGTTATACGTTATACGTTATACTTTATACGTTATACGTTATACGTCATACGTTATACGTCATTCGTAATACGTTATACGTGATACGTTATACGTTGTACGTTATACGTTATACGTTATACGTTGTACGTTGTACGTTGTACGTTATACGTTATACGTTATTCGTTATACGTTATACGTTATACATTACATGTTATACGTTATACGTTATACGATATACGTTATACGTTATACGTTATACGTTATACGTTATACGTTATACGTTATACGTTGTTTGTTATACGTTATACGTTATACGTTATTCGTTGTACGTTATACGTTATACGTTATACGTCATAGGTTATACGTTATACGTTATACGTTATACGTTATACGTTATACGTTATGCGTTATACGTCCTACGATATTCGTTATACGTTATTAGTTATACGTTATACGTTATGCGTTATACGTTATACGTTATACGTTATACGTTGTACGTTATACGTTATACGTTATACGTTATACGTTATACGTTATACGTTATACGTTATACGTTATACGTTATACGTTATACGTTATACGTAATACGTTATACGTTATACGTTATACGTTATACGTTATACGTTATACGTTATACGTTATACGTTATACGTTATACGTTATACGTTGTACGTTATTCGTTATACGTTATACGTTATACATTACATGTTATACGTTATACGTTATACGTTATACGTTATACGTTATACGTTATACGTTATACGTTATACGTTATACGTTATACGTTATACGTTATACGTTATACGTTATACGTTATACGTTATACGTTATACGTTATACGTTGTACGTTATACGTTGTACGTTATACGTTATACGTTATACATTACATGTTATACGTTATACGTTATACGTTATACGTTATACGTTATACGTTATACGTTATACGTTATACGTTATACGTTATACGTTATACGTTATACGTTATACGTTATACGTTATACGTTGTACGTTATACGTTATATGTTATACGTTATACGTTATTCGTTATACGTTATACGTTATACATTACATGTTTTACGTTATACGTTATACGTTATACGTTATACGTTATACGTTATACGTTATACGTTATACGTTATACGTTATACGTTATACGTTATACGTTATACGTCATACGTTATACGTCATTCGTAATACGTTATACGTGATACGTTATACGTTGTACGTTATACGTTATACGTTATACGTTGTACGTTGTACGTTGTACGTTATACGTTATACGTTATTCGTTATACGTTATACGTTATACATTACATGTTATACGTTATACGTTATACGTTATACGTTATACGTTATACGTTATACGTTATACGTTATACGTTATACGTTGTTTGTTATACGTTATACGTTATACGTTATTCGTTATACGTTATACGTTATACGTTATACGTCATAGGTTATACGTTATACGTTATACGTTATACGTTATACGTTATGCGTTATACGTCCTACGATATTCGTTATACGTTATACGTTATTAGTTATACGTTATACGTTATACGTTATACGTCATAGGTTATACGTTATACGTTATGCGTTATACGTTATACGTTATACGTTATACGTTATACGTTATACGTTATACGTTATACGTTATACGTTATACGATATACGTTATACGTTATGCGTTATACGTTATACGTTATACGTTATACGTCATAGGTTATACGTTATACGTTATGCGTTATACGTTATACGTTATACGTTATACGTTATACGTTATACGTTATACGTTATACGTTATACGTTATACGTTATACGTTATACGTTATACGTTATACGTTATACGTTATACGTTATACGTTATACGTTATACGTTATACGTTATACGTTACACGTTATACGTTATACGTTATACGTTATACGTTATACGTTATACGTTATACGTTATACGTTATACGTTGTACGTTATTCGTTATACGTTATACGTTATACATTACATGTTATACGTTATACGTTATACGTTATACGTTATACGTTATACGTTATACGTTATACGTTATACGTTATACGTTATACGTTATACGTTATACGTTATACGTTGTACGTTATACGTTATACGTTATACGTTATACGTTATTCGTTATACGTTATACGTTATACATTACATGTTTTACGTTATACGTTATACGTTATACGTTATACGTTATACGTTATACGTTATACGTTATACGTTATACGTTATACGTTATACGTTATACGTTATACGTTATACGTCATACGATATACGTCATTCGTAATACGTTATACGTGATACGTTATACGTTGTACGTTATACGTTATACGTTATACGTTGTACGTTGTACGTTGTACGTTATACGTTATACTTTATACGTTATACGTTATACGTTATACGTTATACGTTATACGTTGTACGTTGTACGTTGTACGTTATACGTTATACGTTATACGTTGTACGTTATACGTTATACGTTATACGTTGTACGTTGTACGTTGTACGTTATACGTTATACTTTATACGTTATACGTTATACGTTATACGTTATACGTTATACGTTATACGTTATACGATACACGTTATACGTTATACGTTATACGTTATACGTTATACGTCATACGTTATACGTTATTCGTAATACGTTATACGTGATACGTTATACATTATATGTTATACGTTATACGTCATAGGTTATACGTTATACGGTATACGTTATACGTTATGCGTTATACGTTATACGTTATACGTTATACGTTATACGTTATACGTTATACGTTATACGTTATACGTTATACGTTATACGTTATACGTTATACGTTATACGTTATACGTTATACGTTATACGTTATACGTTATACGTTATACGTTATACGTTATACGTTATACGTTATACGTTGTACGTTATTCGTTATACGTTATACGTTATACATTACATGTTATACGTTATACGTTATACGTTATACGTTATACGTTATACGTTATACGTTATACGTTATACGTTATACGTTATAAGTTATACGTTATACGTTATACGTTATACGTTATACGTTATACGTTGTACGTTATACGTTATACGTTATACGTTATACGTTATTCGTTATACGTTATACGTTATACATTACATGTTTTACGTTATACGTTATACGTTATACATTATACGTTATACGTTATACGTTATACGTTATACGTTATACGTTATACGTCATTCGTAATACATTATACGTGATACGTTATACGTTGTACGTTATACGTTATACGTTATACGTTGTACGTTGTACGTTGTACGTTATACGTTATACGATATACGTTATACGTTATGCGTTACACGTTATACGTTATACGTTATACGTCATAGGTTATACGTTATACGTTATGCGTTATACGTTATACGTTATACGTTATACGTTATACGTTATACGTTATACGTTATACGTTATACGTTATACGTTATACGTTATACGTTATACGTTATACGTTATACGTTATACGTTATACGTTATACGTTATACGTTATACGTTATACGTTATACGTTATACGTTATACGTTATACGTTACACGTTATACGTTATACGTTATACGTTATACGTTATACGTTATACGTTATACGTTATACGTTGTACGTTATTCGTTATACGTTATACGTTATACATTACATGTTATACGTTATACGTTATACGTTATACGTTATACGTTATATGTTATACGTTATACGTTATACGTTATACGTTATACGTTATACGTTAAACGTTATACGTTGTACGTTATACGTTATACGTTATACGTTATACGTTATTCGTTATACGTTATACGTTATACATTACATGTTTTACGTTATACGTTATACGTTATACGTTATACGTTATACGTTATACGTTATACGTTATACGTTATACGTTACACGTTATACGTTATACGTTATACATTATACGTTATACGATATACGTTATACGTTATGCGTTATGCGTTGTACGTTGTACGTTATACGTTATACGTTATACGTTATACGTTATACGTTATACGTTATACGTTATACGTTATACGTTATACGTTATACGTTATACGTTATACGTTATACGTTATACGTTATACGTTATACGTTATACGATATACGTTATACGTTGTACGTTATACGTTATACGTTATACGTTGTACGTTGTACGTTGTACGTTATACGTTATACTTTATACGTTATACGTTATACGTTATACGTTATACGTTATACGTTATACGTTATACGATACACGTTATACGTTATACGTTATACGTTATACGTTATACGTCATACGTTATACGTTATTCGTAATACGTTATACGTGATACGTTATACATTATATGTTATACGTTATACGTCATAGGTTATACGTTATACGGTATACGTTATACGTTATGCGTTATACGTTATACGTTATACGTTATACGTTATACGTTATACGTTATACGTTATACGTTATACGTTATACGTTATACGTTATACGTTATACATTATACGTTATACGATATACGTTATACGTTATGCGTTATGCGTTCTTCGTTACACGTTATACGTTATTCGGTATGCGTTACACGTTATACGTTATACGTTATACGTTATACGTTATACGTTATACGTTATACGTTATACGTTATACGTTATACGTTATACGTTATACGTTATACGTTACACGTTATACGTTATACGTTATACGTTATACGTTATACGTTATACGTTATACGTTGTACGTTGTACGTTGTACGTTATACGTTATACGTTATACGTTATACGTTATACGTTATACGTTATACGTTATACGTTATACGTTATACGTTATACGTTATACGTTATACGTTATACGTTATACGTTATACGTTGTACGTTATACGTTATACGTTATACGTTATTCGTTACACGTTATACGTTATACATTACATGTTATACGTTATACGTTATACGTTATACGTTATACGTTATACGTTATACGTTATACGTTGTTTGTTATACGTTATACGTTATACGTTATTCGTTATACGTTATACGTTATACGTTATACGTTATACGTCATAAGTTATACGTTATACGTTATACGTTATACGTTATACGTTATGCGTTATACGTCCTACGATATTCGTTATACGTTATACGTTATTAGTTATACGTTATACGTTATACGTTATACGTCATAGGTTATACGTTATACGTTATGCGTTATACGTTATACGTTATACGTTATACGTTATACGTTATACGTTATACGTTATAATTTATACGTTATACGTTATACGTTATACGTTATACGTTATACGTTATACGTTATACGTTATACGTTATACGTTATACGTTATACGTTATACGTTATACGTTATACGTTATACGTTATACGTTATACGTTATACATTACATGTTATACGTTATACGTTATACGTTATACGTTATACGTTATACGTTATACGTTATACGTTATACGTTATACGTTATACGTTATACGTTATACGTTGTACGTTGTACGTTATACGTTATACGTTATACGTTATACGTTATACGTTATACGTTATACGTTATACGTTATACGATATACGTTATACGTTATACGTTCTACGTTATACGTTATACGTTCTACGTTATACGTTATACGTTATACGTTATACGTTATACGTTATACGTTATACGTTATACGTTGTACGTTATACGTTATACGTTATACGTTATTCGTTATACGTTATACGTTATACATTACATGTTATACGTTATACGTTATACGTTATACGTTATACGTTATACGTTATACGTTATACGTTATACGTTATACGTTATACGTTATACGTTGTTTGTTATACGTTATACGTTATACGTTATTCGTTATACGTTATACGCTATACGTTATACGTCATAAGTTATACGTTATACGTTATACGTTATACGTTATACGTTATGCGTTATACGTCCTACGATATTCGTTATACGTTATACGTTATTAGTTATACGTTATACGTTATACGTTATACGTCATAGGTTATACGTTATACGTTATGCGTTATACGTTATACGTTATACGTTATACGTTATACGTTATACGTTATACGTTATACGTTATACGTTATACGTTATACGTTATACGTTATACGTTATACGTTATACGTTATACGTTATACGTTATACGTTATACGTTATACGTTATACGTTATACGTTATACGTTATACGTTATTCGTTATACGTTAAACGTTATACATTACATGTTATACGTTGTACGTTATACGTTATACGTTATACGTTATACGTTATACGTTATACGTTATACGTTATACGTTATACGTTATACGTTATACGTTATACGTTATACGTTATACGTTATACGTTATACGTTATACGTTATACGTTATATGTTATGCGTTCTACGTTATTCGTTATACGTTATACGTTATACATTACATGTTTTACGTTATACGTTATACGTTATACGTTATACGTTATACGTTATACGTTATACGTTATACGTTATACGTTATACGTTATACGTTATACGTCATACGTTATACGTCATTCGTAATACGTTATACGTGATACGTTATACGTTGTACGTTATACGTTATACGTTATACGTTGTACGTTGTACGTTGTACGTTATACGTTATACGTTATTCGTTATACGTTATACGTTATACATTACATGTTATACGTTATACGTTATACGTTATACGTTATACGTTATACGTTATACGTTATACGTTATACGTTATACGTTATACGTTGTTTGTTATACGTTATACGTTATACGTTATTCGTTATACGTTATACGTTATACGTTATACGTCATAGGTTATACGTTATACGTTATACGTTATACGTTATACGTTATACGTTATGCGTTATACGTCCTACGATATTCGTTATACGTTATTAGTTATACGTTATACGTTATGCGTTATACGTTATACGTTATACGTTATACGTTATACGTTATACGTTATACGTTATACGTTATACGTTATACGTTATACGTTATACGTTATACGTTATACGTTATACGTTATACGTTATACGTTATACGTTATACGTTATACGTTATACGTTATACGTTATACGTTATACGTTATACGTTATACGTTATACGTTATACGTTATACGTTGTACGTTATTCGTTATACGTTATACGTTATACATTACATGTTATACGTTATACGTTATACGTCATACGTTATACGTTATACGTTATACGTTATACGTTATACGTTATACGTTATACGTTATACGTTATACATTATACGTTATACGTTATACGTTATACGTTATACGTTATACGTTGTACGTTATACGTTGTACGTTATACGTTATACGTTATACATTACATGTTATACGTTATACGTTATACGTTATACGTTATACGTTATACGTTATACGTTATACGTTATACGTTATACGTTATACGTTATACGTTATACGTTATACGTTATACGTTGTACGTTATACGTTATATGTTATACGTTATACGTTATTCGTTATACGTTATACGTTATACATTACATGTTTTACGTTATACGTTATACGTTATACGTTATACGTTATACGTTATACGTTATACGTTATACGTTATACGTTATACGTTATACGTCATACGTTATACGTCATTCGTAATACGTTATACGTGATACGTTATACGTTGTACGTTATACGTTATACGTTATACGTTGTACGTTGTACGTTGTACGTTATACGTTGTACGTTATTCGTTATACGTTATACGTTATACATTACATGTTATACGTTATACGTTATACGTTATACGTTATACGTTATACGTTATACGTTATACGTTATACGTTATACGTTATACGTCATACGTTATACGTTGTTTGTTATACGTTATACGTTATACGTTATTCGTTATACGTTATACGTTATACGTTATACGTCATAGGTTATACGTTATACGTTATACGTTATACGTTATACGTTATGCGTTATACGTCCTACGATATTCGTTATACGTTATACGTTATTAGTTATACGTTATACGTTATACGTTATACGTCATAGGTTATACGTTATACGTTATGCGTTATACGTTATACGTTATACGTTATACGTTATACGTTATACGTTATACGTTATACGTTATACGTTATACGTTATACGTTATACGTTATACGTTATACGTTATACGTTATACGTTATACGTTATACGTTATACGTTATACGTTATACGTTATACGTTATACGTTATACGTTATACGTTATACGTTATACGTTATACGTTATACGTTGTACGTTATTCGTTATACGTTATACGTTATACATTACATGTTATACGTTATACGTTATACGTTATACGTTATACGTTATACGTTATACGTTATACGTTATACGTTATACGTTATACGTTATACGTTATACGTTATACGTTATACGTTATACGTTGTACGTTATACGTTATACGTTATACGTTATACGTTATTCGTTATACGTTATACGTTATACATTACATGTTTTACGTTATACGTTATACGTTATACATTATACGTTATACGTTATACGTTATACGTTATACGTTATACGTTATACGTCATTCGTAATACGTTATACGTGATACGTTATACGTTGTACGTTATACGTTATACGTTATACGTTGTACGTTGTACGTTGTACGTTATACGTTATACGATATACGTTATACGTTATGCGTTATACGTTATACGTTATACGTTATACGTTATACGTCATAGGTTATACGTTATACGTTATGCGTTATACGTTATACGTTATACGTTATACGTTATACGTTATACGTTATACGTTATACGTTATACGTTATACGTTATACGTTATACGTTATACGTTATACGTTATACGTTATACGTTATACGTTATACGTTATACGTTATACGTTATACGTTATACGTTATACGTTATACGTTATACGTTATACGTTATACGTTATACGTTGTACGTTATTCGTTATACGTTATACGTTATACATTACATGTTATACGTTATACGTTATACGTTATACGTTATACGTTATACGTTATACGTTATACGTTATACGTTATACGTTATACGTTATACATTATACGTTATACGTTATACGTTATACGTTATACGTTATACGTTGTACGTTATACGTTGTACGTTATACGTTATACGTTATACATTACATGTTATACGTTATACGTTATACGTTATACGTTATACGTTATACGTTATACGTTATACGTTATACGTTATACGTTATACGTTATACGTTATACGTTATACGTTATACGTTATACGTTGTACGTTATACGTTATATGTTATACGTTATACGTTATTCGTTATACGTTATACGTTATACATTACATGTTTTACGTTATACGTTATACGTTATACGTTTTACGTTATACGTTATACGTTATACGTTATACGTTATACGTTATACGTTATACGTCATACGTTATACGTCATTCGTAATACGTTATACGTGATACGTTATACGTTGTACGTTATACGTTATACGTTATACGTTGTACGTTGTACGTTGTACGTTATACGTTATACGTTATTCGTTATACGTTATACGTTATACATTACATGTTATACGTTATACGTTATACGTTATACGTTATACGTTATACGTTATACGTTATACGTTATACGTTATACGTTGTTTGTTATACGTTATACGTTATACGTTATTCGTTATACGTTATACGTTATACGTTATACGTCATAGGTTATACGTTATACGTTATACGTTATACGTTATACGTTATGCGTTATACGTCCTACGATATTCGTTATACGTTATACGTTATTAGTTATACGTTATACGTTATACGTTATACGTCATAGGTTATACGTTATACGTTATGCGTTATACGTTATACGTTATACGTTATACGTTATACGTTATACGTTATACGTTATACGTTATACGTTATACGTTATACGTTATACGTTATACGTTATACGTTATACGTTATACGTTATACGTTATACGTTATACGTTATACGTTATACGTTATACGTTATACGTTATACGTTATACGTTATACGTTATACGTTATACGTTATACGTTATACGTTGTACGTTATTCGTTATACGTTATACGTTATACATTACATGTTATACGTTATACGTTATACGTTATACGTTATACGTTATACGTTATACGTTATACGTTATACGTTATACGTTATACGTTATACGTTATACGTTATACGTTATACGTTATACGTTGTACGTTATACGTTATACGTTATACGTTATACGTTATTCGTTATACGTTATACGTTATACATTACATGTTTTACGTTATACGTTATACGTTATACATTATACGTTATACGTTATACGTTATACGTTATACGTTATACGTTATACGTCATTCGTAATACGTTATACGTGATACGTTATACGTTGTACGTTATACGTTATACGTTATACGTTGTACGTTGTACGTTGTACGTTATACGTTATACGATATACGTTATACGTTATGCGTTATACGTTATACGTTATACGTTATACGTCATAGGTTATACGTTATACGTTATGCGTTATACGTTATACGTTATACGTTATACGTTATACGTTATACGTTATACGTTATACGTTATACGTTATACGTTATACGTTATACGTTATACGTTATACGTTATACGTTATACGTTATACGTTATACGTTATACGTTATACGTTATACGTCATACGTTATACGTTATACGTTATACGTTATACGTTATACGTTATACGTTATACGTTATACGTTACACGTTATACGTTATACGTTATACGTTATACGTTATACGTTATACGTTATACGTTGTACGTTATTCGTTATACGTTATACGTTATACATTACATGTTATACGTTATACGTTATACGTTATACGTTATACGTTATACGTTATACGTTATACGTTATACGTTATACGTTATACGTTATACGTTATACGTTATACGTTGTACGTTATACGTTATACGTTATACGTTATACGTTATTCGTTATACGTTATACGTTATACATTACATGTTTTACGTTATACGTTATACGTTATACGTTATACGTTATACGTTATACGTTATACGTTATACGTTATACGTTATACGTTATACGTCATACGATATACGTCATTCGTAATACGTTATACGTGATACGTTATACGTTGTACGTTATACGTTATACGTTATACGTTGTACGTTGTACGTTGTACGTTATACGATATACTTTATACGTTATACGTTATACGTTATACGTTATACGTTATACGTTGTACGTTGTACGTTGTACGTTATACGTTATACGTTATACGTTGTACGTTATACGTTATACGTTATACGTTGTACGTTGTACGTTGTACGTTATACGTTATACTTTATACGTTATACGTTATACGTTATACGTTATACGTTATACGTTATACGTTATACGATACACGTTATACGTTATACGTTATACGTTATACGTTATACGTCATACGTTATACGTTATTCGTAATACGTTATATGTGATACGTTATACATTATATGTTATACGTTATACGTCATAGGTTATACGTTATACGGTATACGTTATACGTTATGCGTTATACGTTATACGTTATACGTTATACGTTATACGTTATACGTTATACGTTATACGTTATACGTTATACGTTATACGTTATACGTTATACGTTATACATTATACGTTATACGATATACGTTATACGTTATGCGTTATGCGTTCTTCGTTACACGTTATACGTTATTCGGTATGCGTTACACGTTATACGTTATACGTTATACGTTATACGTTATACGTTATACGTTATACGTTATACGTTATACGTTATACGTTATACGTTATACGTTATACGTTACACGTTATACGTTATACGTTATACGTTATACGTTATACGTTATACGTTATACGTTGTACGTTGTACGTTGTACGTTATACGTTATACGTTATACGTTATACGTTATACGTTATACGTTATACGTTATACGTTATACGTTATACGTTATACGTTATACGTTATACGTTATACGTTATACGTTATACGTTGTACGTTATACGTTATACGTTATACGTTATTCGTTATACGTCCTACGATATTCGTTATACGTTATACGTTATTAGTTATACGTTATTAGTTATACGTTATACGTTATATGTTATACGTCATAGGTTATACGTTATACGTTATGCGTTATACGTTATACGTTATACGTTATACGTTATACGTTATACGTTATACGTTATAATTTATACGTTATACGTTATACGTTATACGTTATACGTTATACGTTATACGTTATACGTTATACGTTATACGTTATACGTTATACGTTATACGTTATACGTTATACGTTATACGTTATACGTTATACGTTATACGTTATACGTTATACGTTATACGTTATACGTTATACGTTATACGTTATACGTTATACGTTATACGTTATACGTTATACGTTATACGTTATACGTTATACGTTATTCGTTATACGTTATACGTTATACATTACATGTTATACGTTATACGTTATACGTTATACGTTATACGTTATACGTTATACGTTATACGTTATACGTTATACGTTATACGTTATACGTTATACGTTGTACGTTATACGTTATACGTTATACGTTATACGTTATTCGTTATACGTTATACGTTATACATTACATGTTTTACGTTATACGTTATACGTTATACGTTATACGTTATACGTTATACGTTATACGTTATACGTTATACGTTATACGTTATACGTTATACGTTATACGTTATACGTCATACGTTATACGTCATTCGTAATACGTTATACGTGATACGTTGTACGTTGTACGTTATACGTTATACGTTATACGTTATACGTTATACGTTATACGTTATACGTTATACGTTATACGTTATACGTTATACGTTATACGTTATACGTTATACGTTATATGTTATACGTTATACGTTATACGTTTTACGTTATACGTTATACGTTATACGTTATTCGTTATACGTTATACGTTATACATTACATGTTATACGTTATACGTTATACGTTATACGTTATACGTTATACGTTATACGTTATACGTTATATGTTATACGTTATACTTTATACGTTATACGTTATACGTTATACGTTATGCGTTATACGTTATACGTTATACGTTACACGTTATACGTTATACGTTATACGATATACGTTATACGTTATACGTTGTACGCTATACGTTATACTTTATACGTTATAGGTGTTACGTTATACGTTATACGTTATACGTTACTCGTAATACGTTATACGTGATACGTTATACGTTGTACGTTATACGTTATACGTTATACGTTACACATTATACGTTATACGTTATACATTACATGTTATACGTTATACGTTATACGTTATACGTTATACGTTATACGTCATAGGTTATACGTTATATGTTATACGTTATACGTTATACGTAATACGTTATACGTTATACGTTATACGTTATACGTCATACGTTATACGTTATAGGTGTTACGTTATACGTTATAGGTTATACGTTATACGTTATTCGTAATACGTTATACGTGATACGTTATACGTTGTACGTTATACGTTATACGTTATACGTTATACATTATACGTTATACGTTATACATTACATGTTATACGTTATACGTTATACGTTATACGTTATAAGTTATACGTTATACGTTATACGTTATACGTTATACGTTATACGTTATACGTTATACGTTATACGTTATACGTTATACGTTATACGTTATACGTTATACGTTATACGTCATGCGTTATACGTTATACGTTATACGTTATACGTTATACGTCATAGGTTATACGTTATATGTTATACGTTATACGTTATACGTTATACGTTATACGTTATACGTTATACGTTATACGTTATACGTTATACGTTATACGTTATACGTTATACGTTATACGTTATACGTTATACGTTATACGTTATACGTTATACGTTATACGTTATACGTTATACGTTATACGTTGTACGTTGTACGTTATACGTTATACGTTATACGTTATACGTTATACGTTATACGTTATACGTTATACGTTATACGTTATACGTTATACGTTATACGTTATACGTTGTACGTTGTACGTTATACGTTATACGTCATAGGTTATACGTTATACGTTATACGTTATACGTTATACGTTATACGTTATACGTTATACATTACATGTTATACGTTATACGTTATACGTTATACGTTATACGTTATACGTTATACGTTATACGTTATACGTTGTACGTTGTACGTTATACGTTATACGTTATACGTTATACGTTATACGTTATACGTTATACGTTATACGTTATACGTTATACGTTATACGATATACGTTATACGTTATACGTTCTACGTTATACGTTATACGTTCTACGTTATACGTTATACGTTATACGTTATACGTTATACGTTATACGTTATACGTTATACGTTATACGTTGTACGTTATACGTTATACGTTATACGTTATTCGTTATACGTTATACGTTATACATTACATGTTATACGTTATACGTTATACGTTATACGTTATACGTTATACGTTATACGTTATACGTTATACGTTATACGTTGTTTGTTATACGTTATACGTTATACGTTATTCGTTATACGTTATACGCTATACGTTATACGTCATAAGTTATACGTTATACGTTATACGTTATACGTTATACGTTATGCGTTATACGTCCTACGATATTCGTTATACGTTATACGTTATTGGTTATACGTTATACGTTATACGTTATACGTCATAGGTTATACGTTATACGTTATGCGTTATACGTTATACGTTATACGTTATACGTTATACGTTATACGTTATACGTTATACGTTATACGTTATACGTTATACGTTATACGTTATACGTTATACGTAATACGTTATACGTTATACGTTATACGTTATACGTTATACGTTATACGTTATACGTTATACGTTGTACGTTATACGTTATACGTTATACGTTATACGTTATACGTTATACGTTATACGTTATACGTTATACGTTATACGTTATACGATATACGTTATACGTTATACGTTCTACGTTATACGTTATACGTTATACATTACATGTTATACGTTATACGTTATACGTTATACGTTATACGTTATACGTTATACGTTATACGTTATACGTTATACGTTATACGTTATACGTTGTACGTTATACGTTATACGTTATACGTTATACGTTATACGTTATACGTTATACGTTATACGTTATACGTTATACGTCATAGGTTATACGTTATACGTTATACGTTATACGTTATACGTTATACGTTATACGTTATACATTACATGTTATACGTTATACGTTATACGTTATACGTTATACGTTATACGTTATACGTTATACGTTATACGTTATACGTTATACGTTATACGTTGTACGTTGTACGTTATACGTTATACGTTATACGTTATACGTTATACGTTATACGTTATACGTTATACGTTATACGTTATACGTTATACGATATACGTTATACGTTATACGTTCTACGTTATACGTTATACGTTCTACGTTATACGTTATACGTTATACGTTATACGTTATACGTTATACGTTATACGTTATACGTTATATGTTGTACGTTATACGTTATACGTTATACGTTATTCGTTATACGTTATACGTTATACATTACATGTTATACGTTATACGTTATACGTTATACGTTATACGTTATACGTTATACGTTATACGTTATACGTTATACGTTGTTTGTTATACGTTATACGTTATACGTTATTCGTTATACGTTATACGCTATACGTTATACGTCATAAGTTATACGTTATACGTTATACGTTATACGTTATACGTTATGCGTTATACGTCCTACGATATTCGTTATACGTTATACGTTATTGGTTATACGTTATACGTTATACGTTATACGTCATAGGTTATACGTTATACGTTATGCGTTATACGTTATACGTTATACGTTATACGTTATACGTTATACGTTATACGTTATACGTTATACGTTATACGTTATACGTTATACGTTATACGTTATACGTTATACGTTATACGTTATACGTTATACGTTATACGTTATACGTTATACGTTATACGTTATACGTTATACGTTATACGTTATACGTTATACGTTATTCGTTATACGTTATACGTTATACATTACATGTTATACGTTATACGTTATACGTTATACGTTATACGTTATACGTTATACGTTATACGTTATACGTTATACGTTATACGTTATACGTTATACGTTATACGTTATACGTTATACGTTATACGTTATACGTTGTACGTTATACGTTATATGTTATACGTTATACGTTATTCGTTATACGTTATACGTTATACATTACATGTTTTACGTTATACGTTATACGTTATACGTTATACGTTATACGTTATACGTTATACGTTATACGTTATACGTTATACGTTATACGTTATACGTCATACGTTATACGTCATTCGTAATACGTTATACGTGATACGTTATACGTTGTACGTTATACGTTATACGTTATACGTTGTACGTTGTACGTTGTACGTTATACGTTATACGTTATTCGTTATACGTTATACGTTATACATTACATGTTATACGTTATACGTTATACGTTATACGTTATACGTTATACGTTATACGTTATACGTTATACGTTATACGTTATACGTTATACGTTATACGTTGTTTGTTATACGTTATACGTTATACGTTATTCGTTATACGTTATACGTTATACGTTATACGTCATAGGTTATACGTTATACGTTATACGTTATACGTTATACGTTATGCGTTATACGTCCTACGATATTCGTTATACGTTATACGTTATTAGTTATACGTTATACGTTATGCGTTATACGTTATACGTTATACGTTATACGTTATACGTTATACGTTATACGTTATACGTTATACGTTATACGTTATACGTTATACGTTATACGTTATACGTTATACGTTATACGTTATACGTTATACGTTGTACGTTATACGTTATACGTTATACGTTATACGTTATTCGTTATACGTTATACGTTATACATTACATGTTTTACGTTATACGTTATACGTTATACGTTATACGTTATACGTTATACGTTATACGTTATACGTTATACGTTATACGTTATACGTTATACGTTATACGTTATACGTTATACGTTATACGTTATACGTTATTCGTTATACGTTATACGTTATACCTTACATGTTATACGTTATACGTTATACGTTATACGTTATACGTTATACGTTATACGTTATACGTTATACGTTATACGTTATACGTTATACGTTATACGTTGTACGTTATACGTTATACGTTATACGTTATATGTTATTCGTTATACGTTATACGTTATACATTACATGTTTTACGTTATACGATATACGTTATACGTTATACGTTATACGTTATACGTTATACGTTATACGTTATACGTTATACGTTATACGTTATACGTCATACGTTATACGTCATTCGTAATACGTTATACGTGATACGTTATACGTTGTACGTTATACGTTATACGTTATACGTTATACGTTATACGTTATACGATATACGTTATACGTTATACGTTATACGTTGTACGTTGTACGTTATACGTTATACGTTATACGTTATACGTTATACGTTATACGTTATACGTTATACGTTATACGTTATACGATATACGTTATACGTTATACGTTGTACGTTATACGTTATACGTTATACGTTATTCGTTATACGTTATACGTTATACATTACATGTTATACGTTATACGTTATACGTTATACGTTATACGTTATACGTTATACGTTATACTTTATACGTTATACGTTATACGTTATACGTTATACGTTATACGTTATACGTTATACGTTATACGTTATACGTTATACGTTACACGTTATACGTTATACGTTATACGTTATACGTTATACGATATACGTCATACGTTATACGTTATTCATAATACGTTATACGTGATACGTTATACATTATATGTTATACGTTGTACGTCATAGGTTATACGTTATACGTTATACGTTATACGTTATACGTTATACGTTATACATTACATGTTATACGTTATACGTTATACGTTATACGTTATACGTTATACGTTATACGTTATACGTTATACGTTATACGTTATACGTTATACGTTGTACGTTGTACGTTATACGTTATACGTCATAGGTTATACGTTATACGTTATACGTTATACGTTATACGTTATACGTTATACGTTATACATTACATGTTATACGTTATACGTTATACGTTATACGTTATACGTTATACGTTATACGTTATACGTTATACGTTATACGTTCTACGTTATACGTTGTACGTTGTACGTTATACGTTATACGTTATACGTTATACGTTATACGTTATACGTTATACGTTATACGTTATACGTTATACGATATACGTTATACGTTATACGTTCTACGTTATACGTTATACGTTCCACGTTATACGTTATACGTTATACGTTATACGTTATACGTTATACGTTATACGTTATACGTTATACGTTGTACGTTATACGTTATACGTTATACGTTATTCGTTATACGTTATACGTTATACATTACATGTTATACGTTATACGTTATACGTTATACGTTATACGTTATACGTTATACGTTATACGTTATACGTTATACGTTGTTTGTTATACGTTATACGTTATACGTTATTCGTTATACGTTATACGCTATACGTTATACGTCATAAGTTATACGTTATACGTTATACGTTATACGTTATACGTTATGCGTTATACGTCCTACGATATTCGTTATACGTTATACGTTATTAGTTATACGTTATACGTTATACGTTATACGTCATAGGTTATACGTTATACGTTATGCGTTATACGTTATACGTTATACGTTATACGTTATACGTTATACGTTATACGTTATACGTTATACGTTATACGTTATACGTTATACGTTATACGTTATACGTTATACGTTATACGTTATACGTTATACGTTATACGTTATACGTTATACGTTATACGTTATACGTTATACGTTATACGTTATACGTTATACGTTATACGTTATACGTTATACGTTATTCGTTATACGTTATACGTTATACCTTACATGTTATACGTTATACGTTATACGTTATACGTTATACGTTATACGTTATACGTTATACGTTATACGTTATACGTTATACGTTATACGTTATACGTTATACGTTATACGTTATACGTTATACGTTGTACGTTATACGTTCTATGTTATACGTTATACGTTATTCGTTATACGTTATACGTTATACATTACATGTTTTACGTTATACGTTATACGTTATACGTTATACGTTATACGTTATACGTTATACGTTATACGTTATACGTTATACGTTATACGTCATACGTTATACGTCATTCGTAATACGTTATACGTGATACGTTATACGTTGTACGTTATACGTTATACGTTATACGTTGTACGTTGTACGTTGTACGTTATACGTTATACGTTATTCGTTATACGTTATACGTTATACATTACATGTTATACGTTATACGTTATACGTTATACGTTATACGTTATACGTTATACGTTATACGTTATACGTTATACGTTATACGTTATACGTTGTTTGTTATACGTTATACGTTATACGTTATTCGTTATACGTTATACGTTATACGTTATACGTCATAGGTTATACGTTATACGTTATACGTTATACGTTATACGTTATGCGTTATACGTCCTACGATATTCGTTATACGTTATACGTTATTAGTTATACGTTATACGTTATGCGTTATACGTTATACGTTATACGTTATACGTTATACGTTATACGTTATACGTTATACGTTATACGTTATACGTTATACGTTATACGTTATACGTTATACGTTATACGTTATACGTTATACGTTATACGTTATACGTTATACGTTATACGTTATACGTTATACGTTATACGTTATACGTTATACGTTATACGTTATACGTTATACGTTATACGTTATACGTTATACGTTGTACGTTATTCGTTATACGTTATACGTTATACATTACATGTTATACGTTATACGTTATACGTTATACGTTATACGTTATACGTCATACGTTATACGTTATACGTTATACGTTATACGTTATACGTTATACGTTATACGTTATACGTTATACGTTGTACGTTATACGTTGTACGTTATACGTTATACGTTATACATTACATGTTATACGTTATACGTTATACGTTATACGTTATACGTTATACGTTATACGTTATACGTTATACGTTATACGTTATACGTTATACGTTATACGTTATACGTTATACGTTATACGTTGTACGTTATACGTTATATGTTATACGTTATACGTTATTCGTTATACGTTATACGTTATACATTACATGTTTTACGTTATACGTTATACGTTATACGTTATACGTTATACGTTATACGTTATACGTAATACGTTATACGTCATACGTTATACGTCATTCGTAATACGTTATACGTGATACGTTATACGTTGTACGTTATACGTTATACGTTATACGTTGTACGTTGTACGTTGTACGTTATACGTTATACGTTATTCGTTATACGTTATACGTTATACATTACATGTTATACGTTATACGTTATACGTTATACGTTATACGTTATACGTTATACGTTATACGTTATACGTTATACGTTGTTTGTTATACGTTATACGTTATACGTTATTCGTTATACGTTATACGTTATACGTTATACGTCATAGGTTATACGTTATACGTTATACGTTATACGTTATACGTTATGCGTTATACGTCCTACGATATTCGTTATACGTTATACGTTATTAGTTATACGTTATACGTTATACGTTATACGTCATATATTATACGTTATACGTTATGCGTTATACGTTATACGTTATACGTTATACGTTATACGTTACACGTTATACGTTATACGTTATACGTTATACGTTATACGTTATACGTTATACGTTATACGTTATACGTTATACGTTATACGTTATACGTTATACGTTATACGTTATACGTTATACGTTATACGTTATACGTTATACGTTATACGTTGTACGTTATTCGTTATACGTTATACGTTATACATTACATGTTATACGTTATACGTTATACGTTATACGTTATACGTTATACGTTATACGTTATACGTTATACGTTATACGTTATACGTTATACGTTATATGTTATACGTTATACGTTATACGTTATACGTTGTACGTTATACGTTATACGTTATACGTTATACGTTATTCGTTATACGTTATACGTTATACATTACATGTTTTACGTTATACGTTATACGTTATACGTTATACGTTATACGTTATACGTTATACGTTATACGTTATACGTTATACGTTATACGTTGTACGTTATACGTTATACGTTATACGTTATACGTTATTCGTTATACGTTATACGTTATACATTACATGTTTTACGTTATACGTTATACGTTATACGTTATACGTTATACGTTATACGTTATACGTCATACGTTATACGTTATACGTTATACGTTATACGTTATACGTTATATGTTATACGTTATACGTTATACGTTTTACGTTATACGTTATACGTTATACGTTATTCGTTATACGTTAAACGTTATACATTACATGTTATACGTTATACGTTATACGTTATGCGTTATACGTTATACGTTATACGTAATACGTTATACGTTATACGTTATACGTTATACGTCATACGTTATACGTTATAGGTGTTACGTTATACGTTATACGTTATACGTTATACGTTATTCGTAATACGTTATACGTGATACGTTATACGTTGTACGTTATACGTTATACGTTATACGTTATACATTATACGTTATACGTTATACATTACATGTTATACGTTATACGTTATACGTTATACGTTATACGTTATACGTCATCCGTTATACGTTATACGTTATACGTTATACATTACATGTTATACGTTATACGTTATACGTTATACGTTATACGTTATACGTCATAGGTTATACGTTATATGTTATACGTTATACGTTATACGTAATACGTTATACGTTATACGTTATACGTTATACGTCATACGTTATACGTTATAGGTGTTACGTTATACGTTATACGTTATACGTTATACGTCATTCGTAATACGTTATACGTGATACGTTATACGTTGTACGTTATACGTTATACGTTATACGTTATACGTTATACGTTATACGTTATACGTTATACGTTATACGTTATACGTTATACGTTATACGTTATACCTTATACGTTATACGTTATACGTTATACGTTATACGTTATACGTTATACGTCATACGTCATACGTCATTCGTGATACGTTATACGTGATACGTTATACGTTGTACGTTATACGTTATACGTTATACGTTATACGTTATAAGTTATACGTTATACGTTATACGTTATACGTCATACGTTGTACGTTATACGTTATACGTTATACGTTATTCGTTATACGTTATACGTTATACATTACATGTTATACGTTATACGTTATACGTTATACGTTATACGTTATACGTTATACGTTATACGTTATACTTTATACGTTATACGTTATACGTTATACGTTATGCGTTATACGTTATACGTTATACGTTACACGTTATACGTTATACGTTATACGATATACGTTTTACGTTATACGTTGTACGCTATACGTTATACTTTATACGTTATAGGTGTTACGTTATACGTTATACGTTATACGTTACTCGTAATACGTTATACGTGATACGTTATACGTTGTACGTTATACGTTATACGTTATACGTTACACATTATACGTTATACGTTATACATTACATGTTATACGTTATACGTTATACGTTATACGTTATACGTTATACGTCATAGGTTATACGTTATATGTTATACGTTATACGTTATACGTAATACGTTATACGTTATACGTTATACGTTATACGTCATACGTTATACGTTATAGGTGTTACGTTATACGTTATACGTTATACGTTATACGTTATTCGTAATACGTTATACGTGATACGTTATACGTTGTACGTTATACGTTATACGTTATACGTTATACATTATACGTTATGCGTTATACATTACATGTTATACGTTATACGTTAAACGTTATACGTTATACGTTATACGTTATACGTTATACGTTATACGTTATACGTTATACGTTATACGTTATACGTTATACGTTATACGTTATACGTTATACGTTATACGTTATACGTTATACGTTATACGTTATACGTTATACGTTATACGTCATGCGTTATACGTTTTACGTTATTCGTTATACGTTATCCGTTACACGTTATACGTTATACGTTATACGTTATACGTTATACGTTATACGTTATACGTTATACGTTATACGTTATACGTTATACGTTATACGTTATACGTTATACGTTGTACGTTATACGTTATACGTTATACGTTATTCGTTATACGTTATACGTTATACATTACATGTTATACGTTATACGTTATACGTTATACGTTATACGTTATACGTTATACGTTATACGTTGTTTGTTATACCTTATACGTTATACGTTATTCGTTATACGTTATACGTTATACGTTATACGTTATACGTTATACGTCATACGTTATACGTTATTCGTAATACGTTATACGTGATACGTTATACATTATATGTTATACGTTATACGTCATAGGTTATACGTTATACGGTATACGTTATACGTTATGCGTTATACGTTATACGTTATACGTTATACGTTAGACGTTATACGTTATACGTTATACGTTATACGTTATACGTTATACGTTATACGTTATACATTAAACGTTATACGATATACGTTATACGTTATGCGTTATGCGTTCTTCGTTACACGTTATACGTTATTCGGTATGCGTTACACGTTATACGTTATACGTTAATCGTTATACGTTATACGTTATACGTTATACGTTATACGTTATACGTTATACGTTATACGTTATACGTTATACGTTACACGTTATACGTTATACGTTATACGTTATACGTTATACGTTATACGTTATACGTTGTACGTTGTACGTTGTACGTTATACGTTATACGTTATACGTTATACGTTATACGTTATACGTTATACGTTATACGTTATACGTTATACGTTATACGTTATACGTTATACGTTATACGTTATACGTTGTACGTTATACGTTATACGTTATACGTTATTCGTTATACGTTATACGTTATACATTACATGTTATACGTTATACGTTATACGTTATACGTTATACGTTATACGTTATACGTTATACGTTGTTTGTTATACGTTATACGTTATACGTTATTCGTTATACGTTATACGTTATACGTTATACGTTATACGTCATAAGTTATACGTTATACGTTATACGTTATACGTTATACGTTATGCGTTATACGTCCTACGATATTCGTTATACGTTATACGTTATTAGTTATACGTTATACGTTATACGTTATACGTCATAGGTTATACGTTATACGTTATGCGTTATACGTTATACGTTATACGTTATACGTTATACGTTATACGTTATACGTTATACGTTATACGTTATACGTTATACGTTATACGTTATACGTTATACGTTATACGTTATACGTTATACGTTATACGTTATACGTTATACGTTATACGTTATACGTTGTACGTTATACGTTATACGTTATACGTTATACGTTATTCGTTATACGTTATACGTTATACATTACATGTTTTACGTTATACGTTATACGTTATACGTTATACGTTATACGTTATACGTTATACGTTATACGTTATACGTTATACGTTATACGTTATACGTCATACGTTATACGTCATTCGTAATACGTTATACGTGATACGTTGTACGTTGTACGTTATACGTTATACGTTATACGTTATACGTTATACGTTATACGTTATACGTTATACGTTATACGTTATACGTTATACGTTATACGTTATACGTTATTCGTTATACGTTGTACGTTATACATTACATGTTTTACGTTACACGTTATACGTTATACCTTATACGTTATACGTTATACGTTATACGTTATACGTTATACGTTATACGTCATACGTTATACGTCATTCGTAATACGTTATACGTGATACGTTATACGTTATTCGTAATACGTTATACGTGATACGTTATACGTTGTACGTTATACGTTATACGTTATACGTTATACATTATACGTTATACGTTATACATTACATGTTATACGTTATACGTTATACGTTATACGTTATAAGTTATACGTTATACGTTATACGTTATACGTTATACGTTATACGTTATACGTTATACGTCATACGTTATACGTTATACGTTATACGTTATACGTTATACGTTATACGTCATGCGTTATACGTTATACGTTATTCGGTATGCGTTACACGTTGTACGTTATACGTTATACGTTATACGTTATACGTTATACGTTATACGTTATACGTAATACGTTATACGTTATGCGTTATACGTCCTACGATATTCGTTATACGTTATACGTTATTAGTTATACGTTATACGTTATACGTTATACGTCATAGGTTATACGTTATACGTTATGCGTTATACGTTATACGTTATACGAAATACGTTATACGTTATACGTTATACGTTATACGTCATACGTTATACGTTATAGGTGTTACGTTATACGTTATACGTTATACGTTATACGTTATTCGTAATACGTTATACGTGATACGTGATACGTTATACGTTGTACGTTATACGTTATACGTTATACGTTATACGTTATACGTTATACGTTATACGTTATACGTTATACGTTATACGTTATACGTTAGACGTTATACGTTATACGTTATACGTTATACGTTATACGTTGTACGTTATACGTTATACGTTATACGTTATTCGTTATACGTTATACGTTATACATTACATGTTATACGTTATACGTTATACGTTATACGTTATACGTTATTCGTTATACGTTATACGTTATACATTACATGTTATACGTTATACGTTATACGTTATACGTTATACGTTATACATTACATGTTATACGTTATACGTTATACGTTATACGTTATACGTTATACGTTATACGTTATACGTTATACGTTATACGTTATACATTACATGTTATACGTTATAAGTTATACGTTATACGTTATACGTTATACGTCATAGGTTATACGTTATATGTTATACGTTATACGTTATACGTAATACGTTATACGTTATACGTTATACGTTATACGTCATACGTTATACGTTATAGGTGTTACGTTATACGTTATACGTTATACGTTATACGCTATTCGTAATACGTTATACGTGATACGTTATACGTTATACGTTGTACGTTATACGTTATACGTTATACGTTATACGTTATTCGTTATACGTTGTACGTTATACATTACATGTTTTACGTTACACGTTATACGTTATACCTTATACGTTATACGTTATACGTTATACGTTATACGTTATACGTTATACGTCATACGTTATACGTCATTCGTAATACGTTATACGTGATACGTTATACGTTGTACGTTATACGTTATACGTTATACTTTATACGTTATACGTTATACGTTATACGTTATACGTCATTCGTAATACGTTATACGTGATACGTTATACGTTGTACGTTATACGTTATACGTTATACGTTATACGTTATACGTTACACGTTATACGTTATACGTTATACGTTATACGTTATACGTTATACGTTATACGTTATACGTTATACGTTATACGTTATACGTTATACGTTATACGTTATACGTTATACGTCATACGTTATACGTCATTCGTAATACGTTATGCGTGATACGTTATACGTTGTACGTTATACGTTATACGCTATACGTTATACGTTATACGTTATACGTTATACGTTATACGTTATACGTTATACGTTATACGTTATACGTTATACGTTATACGTTATACGTTATACGTTATACGTTATACGTTATACGTTATACGTTATACGTTATACGTTATACGTTATACGTTATACGTTATACGTTATACGTTGTACGTTATACGTTGTACGTTGTACGTTGTACGTTATACGTTATACGTTGTACGTTGTACGTTGTACGTTATACGTTATACGTTATACGTTATACGTTATACGTTATACGTTATACGTTATACGTTATACGTTAGACGTTATACGTTATACGTTATACGTTATACGTTATACGTTGTACGTTATACGTTATACGTTATACGTTATTCGTTATACGTTATACGTTATACATTACATGTTATACGTTATACGTTATACGTTATACGTTATACGTTATACGTTATACGTTATACTTTATACGTTATACGTTATACGTTATACGTTATGCGTTATACGTTATACGTTATACGTTACACGTTGTACGTTATACGTTATACGATATACGTTTTACGTTATACGTTGTACGCTATACGTTATACTTTATACGTTATAGGTGTTACGTTATACGTTATACGTTATACGTTATTCGTAATACGTTATACGTGATACGTTATACGTTGTACGTTATACGTTATACGTTATACGTTACACATTATACGTTATACGTTATACATTACATGTTATACGTTATACGTTATACGTTATACGTTATACGTTATACGTCATAGGTTATACGTTATATGTTATACGTTATACGTTATACGTAATACGTTATACGTTATACGTTATACGTTATACGTTATACGTCATACGTTATACGTTATAGGTGTTACGTTATACGATATACGTTATACGTTATACGTTATTCGTAATACGTTATACGTGATACGTTATACGTTGTACGTTATACGTTATACGTTATACGTTATACATTATACGTTATACGTTATACATTACATGTTATACGTTATACGTTAAACGTTATACGTTATACGTTATACGTTATACGTTATACGTTATACGTTATACGTTATACGTTATACGTTATACGTTATACGTTATACGTTATACGTTATACGTTATACGTTATACGTTATACGTTATACGTTACACGTTATACGTTATACGTTATACGTTATACGTCATGCGTTATACGTTTTACGTTATTCGTTATACGTTATCCGTTACACGTTATACGTTATACGTTATACGTTATACGTTATACGTTATACGTTATACGTTATACGTTATGCGTTTTACGTTATTCGTTATATGTTATACGTTATACGATGTGCGTTATACGTTATACGTTATACGTTATACGTTGTACGTTATACGTTATACGTTATACGTTATACGTTATACGTTATACGTTCTACGTTATACGTTGTACGTTATACGTTGTACGTTATACGTTATACGTTATACGTTATACGTTATACGTTATACGTTATACGTTATACGTTATACTTTATACGTTATACGTTATACGTTATACGTTATGCGTTATACGTTATACGTTATACGTTACACGTTATACGTTATACGTTATACGATATACGTTATACGTTATACGTTGTACGCTATACGTTATACTTTATACGTTATAGGTGTTACGTTATACGTTATACGTTATACGTTATTCGTAATACGTTATACGTGATACGTTATACGTTGTACGTTATACGTTATACGTTATACGTTATACGTTACACATTATACGTTATACGTTATACATTACATGTTATACGTTATACGTTATACGTTATACGTTATACGTTATACGTCATAGGTTATACGTTATATGTTATACGTTATACGTTATACGTAATACGTTATACGTTATACGTTATACGTTATACGTCATACGTTATACGTTATAGGTGTTACGTTATACGTTATACGTTATACGTTATACGTTATTCGTAATACGTTATACGTGATACGTTATACGTTATACGTTGTACGTTATACGTTATACGTTATACGTTATACGTTATACGTTATTCGTTATACGTTATACGTTATACATTACATGTTTTACGTTATACGTTATACGTTTTACGTTATACGTTATACGTTATACGTTATACGTTATACGTTATACGTTATACGTTATACGTCATACGTTATACGTCATTCGTTATACGTTATACGTGATACGTTATACGTTGTACGTTATACGTTATACGTTATACGTTATACGTTATACGTTATACGTTATACGTTATACGTTATACGTTGTACGTTATACGTTATACGTTATACGTTATACGTTATTCGTTATACGTTATACGTTATACATTACATGTTTTACGTTATACGTTATACGTTATACGTTATACGTTATACCTTATACGTTATACGTTATACGTTATACGTTATACGTCATACGTTATACGTCATTCGTAATACGTTATACGTGATACGTTATACGTTGTACGTTATACGTTATACGTTATACGTTGTACGTTATACGTTATACGTTATACGTTATACGTTATACGTTATACGTTATACGTTATACGTTATACGTTATACGTTATACGTTATACGTTATACGTTATACGTTATACGTTATACGTTATACGTTATACGTTATACGTTATACGTTGTACGTTGTACGTTGTACGTTATACGTTATGCGTTATACGTTATACGTTATACGTTATACGTTATACGTTATACGTTCTACGTTCTACGTTCTACGTTATACGTTATACGTTATACGTTATACGTTATACGTTATACGTTATACGTTGTACGTTATACGTTATACGTTATACGTTAATCGTTATTCGTTATACGTTATACGTTATACATTACATGTTATACGTTATACGTTATACGTTATACGTTATACGTTATACGTTATACGTTATACGTTATACTTTATACGTTATACGTTATACGTTATACGTTATGCGTTATACGTTATACGTTATACGTTACACGTTATACGTTATACGTTATACGATATATGTTATACGTTATACGTTGTACGCTATACGTCACACTTTATACGTTATAGGTGTTACGTTATACGTTATACGTTATACGTTATTCGTAATACGTTATACGTGATACGTTATACGTTGTACGTTATACGTTATACGTTATACGTTACACATTATACGTTATACGTTATACATTACATGTTATACGTTATACGTTATACGTTATACGTTATACGTTATACGTTATACGTCATAGGTTATACGTTATATGTTATACGTTATACGTTATACGTTATACGTTATAGGTGTTACGTTATACGTTATACGTTATACGTTATACGTTATTCGTAATACGTTATACGTGATACGTTATACGTTGTACGTTATACGTTATACGTTATACGTTATACATTATACGTTATACGTTATACATTACATGTTATACGTTATACGTTAAACGTTATACGTTATACGTTATACGTTATACGTTATACGTTATAGGTTATACGTTATACGTTATACGTTATACGTTATACGTTATACGTTATACGTTATACGTTATACGTTATACGTTATACGTTACACGTTATACGTTATACGTTATACGTTATACGTCATGCGTTATACGTTTTACGTTATTCGTTATACGTTATCCGTTACACGTTATACGTTATACGTTATACGTTATACGTTATACGTTATACGTTATACGTTATACGTTATGCGTTTTACGTTATTCGTTATATGTTATACGTTATACGATGTGCGTTATACGTTATACGTTATACGTTATACGTTGTACGTTATACGTTATACGTTATACGTTATACGTTATACGTTATACGTTATACGTTATACGTTATACGTTATACGTTATACGTTATACGTTATACGTTATACGTTATACGTTATACGTTATACGTTATACGTTCTACGTTATACGTTGTACGTTATACGTTGTACGTTATACGTTGTACGTTATACGTTGTACGTTATACGTTGTACGTTATACGTTATACGTTATACGTTATACGTTATACGTTATACGATATACGTTATACGTTATACGTTATACGTTATACGTTATACGTTATACGTTATACGTTATACGTTATACTTTATACGTTATACGTTATACGTTATACGTTATGCGTTATACGTTATACGTTATACGTTACACGTTATACGTTATACGTTATACGATATACGTTATACGTTATACGTTGTACGCTATACGTTATACTTTATACGTTATAGGTGTTACGTTATACGTTATACGTTATACGTTATTCGTAATACGTTGTACGTGATACGTTATACGTTGTACGTTATACGTTATACGTTATACGTTACACATTATACGTTATACGTTATACATTACATGTTATACGTTATACGTTATACGTTATACGTTATACGTTATACGTCATAGGTTATACGTTATATGTTATACGTTATACGTTATACGTAATACGTTATACGTTATACGTTATACGTTATACGTTATACGTTATACGTTATACGTTATACGTTATACGTTGTACGTTGTACGTTGTACGTTATACGTTATACGTTATACGTTATACGTCATACGTTAAACGTCATTCGTTATACGTTATACGTGATACGTTATACGTTGTACGTTATACGTTATACGTTATACGTTATACGTTATACGATATACGTTATACGTTATACGTTATACGTTATACGTTATACGTTATACGTTATACGTTATACGTTATACGTTATACGTTATACGTTATACGTTATACGTTATACGTTATACGTTATACGTTATACGTTATACGTTATACGTTGTACGTTATACGTTATACGTTATACGTTATACGTTATACGTTATTCGTTATACGTTATACGTTATACATTACATGTTTTACGTTATACGTTATACGTTTTACGTTATACGTTATACGTTATACGTTATACGTTATACGTTATACGTTATACGTTATACGTCATACGTTAAACGTCATTCGTTATACGTTATACGTGATACGTTATACGTTGTACGTTATACGTTATACGTTATACGTTATACGTTATACGTTATACGTTGTACGTTATACGTTATACGTTATACGTTATACGTTATACGTTATACGTTATACGTTATACGTTATACGTTATACGTTATACGTTATACGTTATACGTTATACGTTATACGTTATACGTTATACGTTATACGTTCTACGTTATACGTTGTACGTTGTACGTTGTACTTTATACGTTATACGTTATACGTTATACGTTATACGTTATACGTTATACGTTATACGTTATACGTTCTACGTTATACGTTATACGTTATACGTTATACGTTATACGTTATACGTTGTACCTTATACGTTATACGTTATACGTTATACGTTATTCGTTATACGTTATACGTTATACATTACATGTTATACGTTATACGTTATACGTTATACGTTATACGTTATACGTTATACGTTATACGTTATACTTTATACGTTATACGTTATACGTTATACGTTATACGTTATGCGTTATACGTTATACGTTATACGCTACACGTTATACGTTATACGTTATACGATATATGTTATACGTTATACGTTGTACGCTATACGTCATACTTTATACGTTATAGGTGTTACGTTATACATTATACGTTATACGTTATTCGTAATACGTTATACGTGATACGTTATACGTTGTACGTTATACGTTATACGTTATACGTTACACATTATACGTTATACGTTATACATTATATGTTATACGTTATACGTTATACGTTATACGTTATACGTTATACGTCATAGGTTATACGTTATATGTTATACGTTATACGTTATACGTAATACGTTATACGTTATACGTTATACGTTATACGTCATACGTTATACGTTATAGGTGTTACGTTATACGTTATACGTTATACGTTATACGTTATACGTTATACGTTATACGTTATACGTTATACGTTATACGTTCTACGTTATACGTTATACGTTATACGTTATACGTTATACGTTATACGTTGTACCTTATACGTAATACGTTATACGTTATACGTTATTCGTTATACGTTATACGTTATACATTACATGTTATACGTTATACGTTATACGTTATACGTTATACGTTATACGTTATACGTTATACTTTATACGTTATACGTTATACGTTATACGTTATGCGTTATACGTTATACGTTATACGCTACACGTTATACGTTATACGTTATACGATATATGTTATACGTTATACGTTGTACGCTATACGTCATACTTTATACGTTATAGGTGTTACGTTATACATTATACGTTATACGTTATTCGTAATACGTTATACGTGATACGTTATACGTTGTACGTTATACGTTATACGTTATACGTTACACATTATACGTTATACGTTATACATTATATGTTATACGTTATACGTTATACGTTATACGTTATACGTTATACGTCATAGGTTATACGTTATATGTTATACGTTATACGTTATACGTAATACGTTATACGTTATACGTTATACGTTATACGTCATACGTTATACGTTATAGGTGTTACGTTATACGTTATACGTTATACGTTATACGTTATTCGTAATACGTTATACGTGATACGTTATACGTTGTACGTTATACGTTATACGTTATACGTTATACATTATACGTTATACGTTATACATTACATGTTATACGTTATACGTTATACGTTATACGTTATACGTTATACGTTATACGTTATACGTTATACGTTATACGTTATACGTTATACGTTATACGTTATACGTTATACGTTATACGTCATACGTTATACGTTATACGTTATACGTTATACGTTATACGTCATGCGTTATACGTTATACGTTATACGTTATACGTTATACGTTATACGTTATACGTTATACGTTATACGTTATACGTTATACGTTATACGTTATACGTTATACGTTATACGTTATACGTTCTACGTTCTACGTTATACGTTGTACGTTATACGTTGTACGTTATACGTTATACGTTATACGTCATAGGTTATACGTTATACGTTATACGTTATACGTTATACGTTATACGTTATACGTTATACGTTATACGTTATACGTTATACGTTATACGTTATACGTTATACGTTATACGTTATACGTTATACGTTATACGTTCTACGTTCTACGTTATACGTTGTACGTTATACGTTGTACGTTATACGTTGTACGTTATACGTTGTACGTTATACGTTGTACGTTATACGTTATACGTTATACGTTATACGTTATACGTTATACGATATACGTTATACGTTATACGTTATACGTTATACGTTATACGTTATACGTTGTACGTTATACGTTATACGTTAAACGTTATTCGTTATACGTTATACGTTATACATTACATGTTATACGTTATACGTTCTACGTTATACGTTATACGTTATACGTTATACGTTATACGTTATACGTTATACGTTATACGTTATACGTTATACGTTATACGTTATACGTTATACGTTATACGTTATACGTTATACGTTATACGTTGTACGTTATACGTTATACGTTATACGTTATTCGTTATACGTTATACGTTATACATTACATGTTATACGTTATACGTTATACGTTATACGTTATACGTTATACGTTATACGTTATACGTTATACTTTATACGTTATACGTTATACGTTATACGTTATGCGTTATACGTTATACGTTATACGTTACACGTTATACGTTATACGTTATACGATATACGTTATACGTTATACATTACATGTTTTACGTTATACGTTATACGTTATACGTTATACGTTATACGTTATACGTTATACGTTATACGTTATACGTTATACGTTATACGTTATACGTCATACGTTATACGTCATTCGGTATACGTTATACGTGATACGTTATACGTTGTACGTTATACGTTATACGTTATACGTTATACGTTATACGTTATACGTTATACGTTATACGTTATACGTTATACGTTATACGTTATACGTTATACGTTGTACGTTATACGTTATACGTTATACGTTATACGTTATTCGTTATACGTTATACGTTATACATTACATGTTTTACCTTATACGTTATACGTTATACGTTATACGTTATACCTTATACGTTATACGTTATACGTTATACGTTATACGTCATACGTTATACGTCATTCGTAATACGTTATACGTGATACGTTATACGTTGTACGTTATACGTTATACGTTATACGTTATACGTTATACGTTATACGTTATACGTTATACGTTATATGTTATACGTTATACGTTATACGTTATACGTTATACGTTATACGTTATACGTTATACGTTATACGTTATACGTTATACGTTATACGTTATACGTTATACGTTATACGTTATACGTTATACGTTATACGTTATACGTTATACGTTATACGTTGTACGTTATACGTTGTACGTTGTACGTTGTACGCTATACGTTATACGTTATACGTTATACGTTATGCGTTATACGTTATACGTTATACGTTACACGTTATACGTTATACGTTACACGATATACGTTATACGTTATACGTTGTACGCTATACGTTATACTTTATACGTTATAGGTGTTACGTTATACGTTATACGTTATACGTTATTCGTAATACGTTATACGTGATACGTTATACGTTGTACGTTATACGTTATACGTTATACGTTACACATTATACGTTATACGTTATACATTACATGTTATACGTTATACGTTATACGTTATACGTTATACGTTATACGTCATAGGTTATACGTTATACGTTATACGTTATACGTTATACGTAATACGTTATACGTTATACGTTATACGTTATACGTCATACGTTATACGTTATAGGTGTTACGTTATACGTTATACGTTATACGTTATACGTTATTCGTAATACGTTATACGTGATACGTTATACGTTATACGTTATACGTTATGCGTTATACGTTATACGTTATACGTTACACGTTATACGTTATACGTTATACGATATACGTTATACGTTATACATTACATGTTTTACGTTATACGTTATACGTTATACGTTATACGTTATACGTTATACGTTATACGTTATACGTTATACGTTATACGTTATACGTTATACGTCATACGTTATACGTCATTCGTTATACGTTATACGTGATACGTTATACGTTGTACGTTATACGTTATACGTTATACGTTATACGTTATACGTTATACGTTATACGTTATACGTTATACGTTATACGTTATACGTTATACGTTATACGTTATACGTTGTACGTTATACGTTATACGTTATACGTTATACGTTATTCGTTATACGTTATACGTTATACATTACATGTTTTACGTTATACGTTATACGTTATACGTTATACGTTATACCTTATACGTTATACGTTATACGTTATACGTTATACGTCATACGTTATACGTCATTCGTAATACGTTATACGTGATACGTTATACGTTGTACGTTATACGTTATACGTTATACGTTATACGTTATACGTTATACGTTATACGTTATACGTTATACGTTATACGTTATACGTTATACGTTATACGTTATACGTTATACGTTATACGTTATACGTTATACGTTATACGTTATACGTTATACGTTATACGTTATACGTTATACGTTATACGTTATACGTTATACGTTGTACGTTATACGTTGTACGTTGTACGTTGTACGTTATACGTTATACGTTATACGTTATACGTTATACGTTATACGTTATACGTTATACGTTATACGTTATACGTTATACGTTATACGTTCTACGTTATACGTTCTACGTTATACGTTATACGTTATACGTTATACGTTATACGTTATACGTTGTACGTTATACGTTATACGTTATACGTTATACGTTATACGTTATTCGTTATACGTTATACGTTATACATTACATGTTATACGTTACACGTTGTACGTTGTACGTTATACGTTATACGTTATACGTTATACGTTATACGTTATACTTTATACGTTATACGTTATACGTTATACGTTATGCCTTATACGTTATACGTTATACGTTATACGTTACACGTTATACGTTATACGTTATACGTTATACGATATACGTTATACGTTATACGTTGTACGCTATACGTTATACTTTATACGTTATAGGTGTTACGTTATACGTTATACGTTATACGTTATTCGTAATACGTTATACGTGATACGTTATACGTTGTACGTTATACGTTATACGTTATACGTTACACATTATACGTTATACGTTATACATTACATGTTATACGTTATACGTTATACGTTATACGTTATACGTTATACGTTATACGTCATAGGTTATACGTTATATGTTATACGTTATACGTTATACGCAATACGTTATACGTTATACGTTATACGTTATACGTCATACGTTATACGTTATAGGTGTTACGTTATACGTTATACGTTATACGTTATACGTTATTCGTAATACGTTATACGTGATACGTTATACGTTGTACGTTATACGTTATACGTTGTACGTTATACGTTATACGTTATACGTTATACGTTATTCGTTATACGTTATACGTTATACATTACATGTTTTACGTTATACGTTATACGTTATACGTTATACGTTATACGTTATACGTTATACGTTATACGTTATACGTTGTACGTCATACGTTATACGTTATAGGTGTTACGTTATACGTTATACGTTATATGTTATACGCTATTCGTAATACGTTATACGTGATACGTTATACGTTATACGTTGTACGTTATACGTTATACGTTATACGTTATACGTTATACGTTATTCGTTATACGTTATACGTTATACATTACATGTTTTACGTTATACGTTATACGTTATACGTTATACGTTATACGTTATACGTTATACGTTATACGTTATACGTTATACGTTATACGTTATACGTTATACGTTATACGTTATACGATATACGTCATACGTTATACGTCATTCGTAATACGTTATACGTGATACGTTATACGTTGTACGTTATACGTTATACGTTATACGTTGTACGTTATACGTTATACGTTATACGTTATACGTTATACGTTATACGTTATACGTTATACGTTATACGTTATACGTTATACGTTGTACGTTATACGTTATACGTTATACGTTATACGTTATACGTTATACGCTGTACGTTGTACGTTGTACGTTATACGTTATACGTTATACGTTATACGTTATACGTTATACGTTATACGTTATACGTTATACGTTATACGTTATACGTTGTACGTTATACGTTATACGTTATACGTTATACGTTATTCGTTATACGTCATACGTTATACGTTATAGGTGTTACGTTATACGTTATACGTTATACGTTATACGTTATACGTTATACGTTATACGTTATACGTTATTCGTTATACGTTATACGTTATACATTACATGTTATACGTTATACGTTATACATTATACGTTATACGTTATACATTACATGTTATACGTTATACGTTATACGTTATACGTTATACGTTATACGTTATACGTTATACGTTATACGTTATACGTTATACGTTATACGTTATACGTTATACGTTGTACGTTATACGTTATACGTCATACGTTATACGTCATTCGTAATACGTTATACATGATACGTTATACGTTGTACGTTATACGTTATACGTTATACGTTATACCTTATACGTTATACGTTATACGTTATACGTTATACGTTATACGTTGTACGTTATACGTTATACGTTATACGTCATACGTTATACGTTATAGGTGTTACGTTATACGTTATACGTTATACGTTATACGTTATTCGTAATACGTTATACGTGATACGTTATACGTTGTACGTTATACGTTATACGTTGTACGTTATACGTTATACGTTATACGTTATACGTCATACGTTATACGTCATTCGTTATACGTTATACGTGATACGTTATACGTTGTACGTTATACGTTATACGTTATACGTTATACGTTATACGTTATACGTTATACGTTATACGTTATACGTTATACGTTCTACGTTATACGTTATACGTTATACGTTATACGTTATACGTTATACGTTATACGTTGTACGTTATACGTTATACGTTATACGTTATACGTTATTCGTTATACGTTATACGTTATACATTACATGTTATACGTTACACGTTATACGTTATACGTTATACGTTATACGTTATACGTTATACGTTATACTTTATACGTTATACGTTATTCGTTATACGTTATGCGTTATACGTTATACGTTATACGTTACACGTTATACGTTATACGTTATACGATATACGTTATACGTTATACGTTGTACGCTATACGTTATACTTTATACGTTATAGGTGTTACGTTATACGTTATACGTTATACGTTATTCGTAATACGTTATACGTGATACGTTATACGTTGTACGTTATACGTTATACGTTATACGTTATACGTTATACGTTATACGTTATACGTTATACGTTATACGTTATACGTTATACGTTGTACGTTATACGTTGTACGTTGTACGTTGTACGTTATACGTTATACGTTATACGTTATACGTTATACG
Organism: Ptiloglossa arizonensis; assembly: GCF_051014685.1. NCBI lineage: Eukaryota > Metazoa > Arthropoda > Insecta > Hymenoptera > Colletidae > Ptiloglossa > Ptiloglossa arizonensis. The sequence continues at coordinate 1,265,595 of NW_027478420.1, read as the reverse complement.
TTATACGTTATACGTTATACGTTATACGTTATACGTTATACGTTCTACGTTATACGTTATACGTTATACGTTATACGTTATACGTTATACGTTGTACGTTATACGTTATACGTTATACGTTATACGTTATTCGTTATACGTTATACGTTATACATTACATGTTATACGTTACACGTTGTACGTTGTACGTTATACGTTATACGTTATACGTTATACGTTATACGTTATACTTTATACGTTATACGTTATACGTTATACGTTATGCCTTATACGTTATACGTTATACGTTATACGTTACACGTTATACGTTATACGTTATACGTTATACGATATACGTTATACGTTATACGTTGTACGCTATACGTTATACTTTATACGTTATAGGTGTTACGTTATACGTTATACGTTATACGTTATTCGTAATACGTTATACGTGATACGTTATACGTTGTACGTTATACGTTATACGTTATACGTTACACATTATACGTTATACGTTATACATTACATGTTATACGTTATACGTTATACGTTATACGTTATACGTTATACGTCATAGGTTATACGTTATATGTTATACGTTATACGTTATACGCAATACGTTATACGTTATACGTTATACGTTATACGTCATACGTTATACGTTATAGGTGTTACGTTATACGTTATACGTTATACGTTATACGTTATTCGTAATACGTTATACGTGATACGTTATACGTTGTACGTTATACGTTATACGTTGTACGTTATACGTTATACGTTATACGTTATACGTTATTCGTTATACGTTATACGTTATACATTACATGTTTTACGTTATACGTTATACGTTATACGTTATACGTTATACGTTATACGTTATACGTTATACGTTATACGTTGTACGTCATACGTTATACGTTATAGGTGTTACGTTATACGTTATACGTTATATGTTATACGCTATTCGTAATACGTTATACGTGATACGTTATACGTTATACGTTGTACGTTATACGTTATACGTTATACGTTATACGTTATACGTTATTCGTTATACGTTATACGTTATACATTACATGTTTTACGTTATACGTTATACGTTATACGTTATACGTTATACGTTATACGTTATACGTTATACGTTATACGTTATACGTTATACGTTATACGTTATACGTTATACGATATACGTCATACGTTATACGTCATTCGTAATACGTTATACGTGATACGTTATACGTTGTACGTTATACGTTATACGTTATACGTTATACGTTATACGTTATACGTTATACGTTATACGTTATACGTTATACGTTATACGTTATACGTTATACGTCATACGTTATACGTTATAGGTGTTACGTTATACGTTATACGTTATACGTTATACGTTATACGTTATACGTTATACGTTATACGTTATTCGTTATACGTTATACCTTATACATTACATGTTATACGTTATACGTTATACATTATACGTTATACGTTATACATTACATGTTATACGTTATACGTTATACGTTATACGTTATACGTTATACGTTATACGTTATACGTCATACGTTATACGTTATGGGTGTTACGTTATACGTTATACGTTATACGTTATACGCTATTCGTAATACGTTATACGTGATACGTTATACGTTATACGTTGTACGTTATACGTTATACGTTGTACGTTATACGTTATACGTTATACGTTATACGTTATACGTTATACGTTATACGTTATACGTTATACGTTATACGTTATACGTTGTACGTTATACGTTATACGTTATACGTTATACGTTATACGTTATACGTTGTACGTTGTACGTTGTACGTTATACGTTATACGTTATACGTTATACGTTATACGTTATACGTTATACGTTATACGTTATACGTTATACGTTATACGTTATACGTTATACGTTATACGTTATACGTTATACGTTATACGTTATACGTTATTCGTTATACGTCATACGTTATACGTTATAGGTGTTACGTTATACGTTATACGTTATACGTTATACGTTATACGTTATACGTTATACGTTATACGTTATTCGTTATACGTTATACGTTATACATTACATGTTATACGTTATACGTTATACATTATACGTTATACGTTATACATTACATGTTATACGTTATACGTTATACGTTATACGTTATACGTTATACGTTATACGTTATACGTTATACGTTATACGTTATACGTTATACGTTATACGTTATACGTTATACGTTGTACGTTATACGTTATACGTCATACGTTATACGTCATTCGTAATACGTTATACATGATACGTTATACGTTGTACGTTATACGTTATACGTTATACGTTATACGTTATACGTTATACGTTATACGTTATACGTTATACGTTATACGTTGTACGTTATACGTTATACGTTATACGTCATACGTTATACGTTATAGGTGTTACGTTATACGTTATACGTTATACGTTATACGTTATTCGTAATACGTTATACGTGATACGTTATACGTTGTACGTTATACGTTATACGTTGTACGCTATACGTTATACTTTATACGTTATAGGTGTTACGTTATACGTTATACGTTATACGTTATTCGTAATACGTTATACGTGATACGTTATACGTTGTACGTTATACGTTATACGTTATACGTTACACATTATACGTTATACGTTATACATTACATGTTATACGTTATACGTTATACGTTATACGTTATACGTTATACGTCATAGGTTATACGTTATATGTTATACGTTATACGTTATACGTAATACGTTATACGTTATACGTTATACGTTATACGTCATACGTTATACGTTATAGGTGTTACGATATACGTTATACGATATACGTTATACGTTATACGTTGTACGCTATACGTTATACTTTATACGTTATAGGTGTTACGTTATACGTTATACGTTATACGTTATTCGTAATACGTTATACGTGATACGTTATACGTTGTACGTTATACGTTATACGTTATACGTTACACATTATACGTTATACGTTATACATTACATGTTATACGTTATACGTTATACGTTATACGTTATACGTTATACGTTATACGTCATACGTTATACGTCATTCGTTATACGTTATACGTGATACGTTATACGTTGTACGTTATACGTTATACGTTATACGTTATACGTTATACGTTATACGTTATACGTTATACGTTATACGTTATACGTTATACGTTATACGTTATACGTTGTACGTTATACGTTATACGTTATACGTTATACGTTATACGTTATTCGTTATACGTTATACGTTATACATTACATGTTTTACGTAATACGTTATACGTTATACGTTATACGTTATACGTTATACGTCATACGTTATACGTTATAGGTGTTACGTTATACGTTATACGATATACGTTATACGTTATACGTTGTACGCTATACGTTATACTTTATACGTTATAGGTGTTACGTTATACGTTATACGTTATACGTTATTCGTAATACGTTATACGTGATACGTTATACGTTGTACGTTATACGTTATACGTTATACGTTACACATTATACGTTATACGTTATACATTACATGTTATACGTTATACGTTATACGTTATACATTACATGTTATACGTTATACGTTATACGTTATACGTTATACGTTATACGTTATACTTTATACGTTATACGTTATACGTTATACGTTATGCGTTATACGTTATACGTTATACGTTACACGTTATACGTTATACGTTATACGATATACGTTATACGTTATACATTACATGTTTTACGTTATACGTTATACGTTATACGTTATACGTTATACGTTATACGTTATACGTTATACGTTATACGTTATACGTCATACGTTATACGTCATTCGGTATACGTTGTACGTGATACGTTATACGTTGTACGTTATACGTTATACGTTATACGTTATACGTTATACGTTATACGTTATACGTTATACGTTATACGTTATACGTTATACGTTATACGTTATACGTTATACGTTGTACGTTATACGTTATACGTTATACGTTATACGTTATTCGTTATACGTTATACGTTATACATTACATGTTTTACCTTATACGTTATACGTTATACGTTATACGTTATACCTTATACGTTATACGTTATACGTTATACGTTATACGTCATACGTTATACGTCATTCGTAATACGTTATACGTGATACGTTATACGTTGTACGTTATACGTTATACGTTATACGTTATACGTTATACGTTATACGTTATACGTTATACGTTATACGTTATACGTTATACGTTATACGTTATACGTTATACGTTATACGTTATACGTTATACGTTATACGTTATACGTTATACGTTATACGTTATACGTTATACGTTGTACGTTATACGTTGTACGTTGTACGTTGTACGTTACACGTTATACGTTATACGTTATACGTTATACGTTGTACGTTATACGTTACACGTCATACGTTATACGTCATTCGTAATACGTTATACATGATACGTTATACGTTGTACGTTATACGTTATACGTTATACGTTATACGTTATACGTTATACGTTATACGTTATACGTTATACGTTATACGTTATACGTTATACGTTATACGTTATACGTTATACGTTATACGTTGTACGTTATACGTTATACGTTATACGTTATACGTTATTCGTTATACGTTATACGTTATACATTACATGTTATACGTTACACGTTATACGTTATACGTTATACGTTATACGTTATACGTTATACGTTATACTTTATACGTTATACGTTATACGTTATACGTTATGCGTTATACGTTATACGTTATACGTTACACGTTATACGTTATACGTTATACGATATACGTTATACGTTATACGTTGTACGCTATACGTTATACTTTATACGTTATAGGTGTTACGTTATACGTTATACGTTATACGTTATTCGTAATACGTTATACGTTATAGGTGTTACGTTATACGTTATACGTTATACGTTATACGTTATTCGTAATACGTTATACGTGATACGTTATACGTTGTACGTTATACGTTATACGTTGTACGTTATACGTTATACGTTATACGTTATACGTTATTCGTTATACGTTATACGTTATACATTAAATGTTTTACGTTATACGTTATACGTTATACGTTATACGTTATACGTTATACGTTATACGTTATACGTTATACGTTATACGTTGTACGTCATACGTTATACGTTATAGGTGTTACGTTATACGTTATACGTTATACGTTGTACGTTATACGTTATACGTTATACGTTATACGTTATTCGTTATACGTTATACGTTATACATTACATGTTTTACGTTATACGTTATACGTTATACGTTATACGTTATACGTTATACGTTATACGTTATACGTTATACGTTATACGTTGTACGTCATACGTTATACGTTATAGGTGTTACGTTATACGTTATACGTTATATGTTATACGCTATTCGTAATACGTTATACGTGATACGTTATACGTTATACGTTGTACGTTATACGTTATACGTTATACGTTATACGTTATACGTTATTCGTTATACGTTATACGTTATACATTACATGTTTTACGTTATACGTTATACGTTATACGTTATACGTTATACGTTATACGTTATACGTTATACGTTATACGTTATACGTTATACGTTATACGTTATACGTTATACGATATACGTCATACGTTATACGTCATTCGTAATACGTTATACGTGATACGTTATACGTTGTACGTTATACGTTATACGTTATACGTTATACGTTATACGTTATACGTTATACGTTATACGTTATACGTTATACGTTATACGTTATACGTTATACGTTATACGTCATACGTTATACGTTATAGGTGTTACGTTATACGTTATACGTTATACGTTATACGTTATACGTTATACGTTATACGTTATACGTTATACGTTATTCGTTATACGTTATACCTTATACATTACATGTTATACGTTATACGTTATACATTATACGTTATACGTTATACATTACATGTTATACGTTATACGTTATACGTTATACGTTATACGTTATACGTTATACGTTATACGTCATACGTTATACGTTATAGGTGTTACGTTATACGTTATACGTTATACGTTATACGCTATTCGTAATACGTTATACGTGATACGTTATACGTTATACGTTGTACGTTATACGTTATACGTTGTACGTTATACGTTATACGTTATACGTTATACGTTATACGTTATACGTTATACGTTATACGTTATACGTTATACGTTGTACGTTATACGTTATACGTTATACGTTATACGTTATACGTTATACGTTGTACGTTGTACGTTGTACGTTATACGTTATACGTTATACGTTATACGTTATACGTTATACGTTATACGTTATACGTTATACGTTATACGTTATACGCTATACGTTATACGTTATACGTTATACGTTATACGTTATACGTTATTCGTTATACGTCATACGTTATACGTTATAGGTGTTACGTTATACGTTATACGTTATACGTTATACGTTATACGTTATACGTTATACGTTATACGTTATTCGTTATACGTTATACGTTATACATTACATGTTATACGTTATACGTTATACATTATACGTTATACGTTATACATTACATGTTATACGTTATACGTTATACGTTATACGTTATACGTTATACGTTATACGTTATACGTTATACGTTATACGTTATACGTTATACGTTATACGTTATACGTTATACGTTGTACGTTATACGTTATACGTCATACGTTATACGTCATTCGTAATACGTTATACATGATACGTTATACGTTGTACGTTATACGTTATACGTTATACGTTATACGTTATACGTTATACGTTATACGTTATACGTTATACGTTATACGTTGTACGTTATACGTTATACGTTATACGTCATACGTTATACGTTATAGGTGTTACGTTATACGTTATACGTTATACGTTATACGTTATTCGTAATACGTTATACGTGATACGTTATACGTTGTACGTTATACGTTATACGTTGTACGCTATACGTTATACTTTATACGTTATAGGTGTTACGTTATACGTTATACGTTATACGTTATTCGTAATACGTTATACGTGATACGTTATACGTTGTACGTTATACGTTATACGTTATACGTTACACATTATACGTTATACGTTATACATTACATGTTATACGTTATACGTTATACGTTATACGTTATACGTTATACGTCATAGGTTATACGTTATATGTTATACGTTATACGTTATACGTAATACGTTATACGTTATACGTTATACGTTATACGTCATACGTTATACGTTATAGGTGTTACGTTATACGTTATACGATATACGTTATACGTTATACGTTGTACGCTATACGTTATACTTTATACGTTATAGGTGTTACGTTATACGTTATACGTTATACGTTATTCGTAATACGTTATACGTGATACGTTATACGTTGTACGTTATACGTTATACGTTATACGTTACACATTATACGTTATACGTTATACATTACATGTTATACGTTATACGTTATACGTTATACGTTATACGTTATACGTTATACGTCATACGTTATACGTCATTCGTTATACGTTATACGTGATACGTTATACGTTGTACGTTATACGTTATACGTTATACGTTATACGTTATACGTTATACGTTATACGTTATACGTTATACGTTATACGTTATACGTTATACGTTATACGTTGTACGTTATACGTTATACGTTATACGTTATACGTTATACGTTATTCGTTATACGTTATACGTTATACATTACATGTTTTACGTAATACGTTATACGTTATACGTTATACGTTATACGTCATACGTTATACGTTATAGGTGTTACGTTATACGTTATACGATATACGTTATACGTTATACGTTGTACGCTATACGTTATACTTTATACGTTATAGGTGTTACGTTATACGTTATACGTTATACGTTATTCGTAATACGTTATACGTGATACGTTATACGTTGTACGTTATACGTTATACGTTATACGTTACACATTATACGTTATACGTTATACATTACATGTTATACGTTATACGTTATACGTTATACATTACATGTTATACGTTATACGTTATACGTTATACGTTATACGTTATACGTTATACTTTATACGTTATACGTTATACGTTATACGTTATGCGTTATACGTTATACGTTATACGTTACACGTTACACGTTATACGTTATACGTTATACGATATACGTTATACGTTATACATTACATGTTTTACGTTATACGTTATACGTTATACGTTATACGTTATACGTTATACGTTATACGTTATACGTTATACGTTATACGTTATACGTTATACGTTATACGTTATACGTTATACGTTATACGATATACGTCATACGTTATACGTCATTCGTAATACGTTATACGTGATACGTTATACGTTGTACGTTATACGTTATACGTTATACGTTATACGTTATACGTTATACGTTATACGTTATACGTTATACGTTATACGTTATACGTTATACGTTATACGTTATACGTCATACGTTATACGTTATAGGTGTTACGTTATACGTTATACGTTATACGTTATACGTTATACGTTATACGTTATACGTTATACGTTATTCGTTATACGTTATACCTTATACATTACATGTTATACGTTATACGTTATACATTATACGTTATACGTTATACATTACATGTTATACGTTATACGTTATACGTTATACGTTATACGTTATACGTTATACGTTATACGTCATACGTTATACGTTATAGGTGTTACGTTATACGTTATACGTTATACGTTATACGCTATTCGTAATACGTTATACGTGATACGTTATACGTTATACGTTGTACGTTATACGTTATACGTTGTACGTTATACGTTATACGTTATACGTTATACGTTATACGTTATACGTTATACGTTATACGTTATACGTTATACGTTGTACGTTATACGTTATACGTTATACGTTATACGTTATACGTTATACGTTGTACGTTGTACGTTGTACGTTATACGTTATACGTTATACGTTATACGTTATACGTTATACGTTATACGTTATACGTTATACGTTATACGTTATACGTTATACGTTATACGTTATACGTTATACGTTATACGTTATACGTTATTCGTTATACGTCATACGTTATACGTTATAGGTGTTACGTTATACGTTATACGTTATACGTTATACGTTATACGTTATACGTTATACGTTATACGTTATTCGTTATACGTTATACGTTATACATTACATGTTATACGTTATACGTTATACATTATACGTTATACGTTATACATTACATGTTATACGTTATACGTTATACGTTATACGTTATACGTTATACGTTATACGTTATACGTTATACGTTATACGTTATACGTTATACGTTATACGTTATACGTTGTACGTTATACGTTATACGTCATACGTTATACGTCATTCGTAATACGTTATACATGATACGTTATACGTTGTACGTTATACGTTATACGTTATACGTTATACGTTATACGTTATACGTTATACGTTATACGTTATACGTTATACGTTGTACGTTATACGTTATACGTTATACGTCATACGTTATACGTTATAGGTGTTACGTTATACGTTATACGTTATACGTTATACGTTATTCGTAATACGTTATACGTGATACGTTATACGTTGTACGTTATACGTTATACGTTGTACGCTATACGTTATACTTTATACGTTATAGGTGTTACGTTATACGTTATACGTTATACGTTATTCGTAATACGTTATACGTGATACGTTATACGTTGTACGTTATACGTTATACGTTATACGTTACACATTATACGTTATACGTTATACATTATACGTTGTACGTTATACGTTATACGTTATACGTTATACGTTATACGTTATTCGTTATACGTTATACGTTATACATTACATGTTTTACGTAATACGTTATACGTTATACGTTATACGTTATACGTCATACGTTATACGTTATAGGTGTTACGTTATACGTTATACGATATACGTTATACGTTATACGTTGTACGCTATACGTTATACTTTATACGTTATAGGTGTTACGTTATACGTTATACGTTATACGTTATTCGTAATACGTTATACGTGATACGTTATACGTTGTACGTTATACGTTATACGTTATACGTTACACATTATACGTTATACGTTATACATTACATGTTATACGTTATACGTTATACGTTATACATTACATGTTATACGTTATACGTTATACGTTATACGTTATACATTACATGTTTTACGTAATACGTTATACGTTATACGTTATACGTTATACGTCATACGTTATTCGTAATACGTTATACGTGATACGTTATACGTTGTACGTTATACGTTATACGTTGTACGCTATACGTTATACTTTATACGTTATAGGTGTTACGTTATACGTTATACGTTATACGTTATTCGTAATACGTTATACGTGATACGTTATACGTTGTACGTTATACGTTATACGTTATACGTTACACATTATACGTTATACGTTATACATTATACGTTGTACGTTATACGTTATACGTTATACGTTATACGTTATACGTTATTCGTTATACGTTATACGTTATACATTACATGTTTTACGTAATACGTTATACGTTATACGTTATACGTTATACGTCATACGTTATACGTTATAGGTGTTACGTTATACGTTATACGATATACGTTATACGTTATACGTTGTACGCTATACGTTATACTTTATACGTTATAGGTGTTACGTTATACGTTATACGTTATACGTTATTCGTAATACGTTATACGTGATACGTTATACGTTGTACGTTATACGTTATACGTTATACGTTACACATTATACGTTATACGTTATACATTACATGTTATACGTTATACGTTATACGTTATACATTACATGTTATACGTTATACGTTATACGTTATACGTTATACGTTATACGTTATACTTTATACGTTATACGTTATACGTTATACGTTATGCGTTATACGTTATACGTTATACGTTACACGTTACACGTTATACGTTATACGTTATACGATATACGTTATACGTTATACATTACATGTTTTACGTTATACGTTATACGTTATACGTTATACGTTATACGTTATACGTTATACGTTATACGTTATACGTTATACGTTATACGTTATACGTTATACGTTATACGTCATACGTTATACGTCATTCGGTATACGTTATACGTTATACGTTATACGTCATACGTTATACGTCATTCGTAATACGTTATACGTGATACGTTATACGTTGTACGTTATACGTTATACGTTATACGTTATACGTTATACGTTATACGTTATACGTTATACGTTATACGTTATACGTTATACGTTATACGTTATACGTTATACGTTATACGTTATACGTTATACGTTATACGTTATACGTTATACGTTATACGTTATACGTTATACGTTATACGTTATACGTTGTACGTTATACGTTGTACGTTGTACGTTGTACGTTACACGTTATACGTTATACGTTATACGTTATACGTTATACGTTATACGTTATACGTTATACGTTATACGTTCTACGTTATACGTTATACGTTATACGTTATACGTTATACGTTATACGTTATACGTTTTACGTTATACGTTATACGTTATACGTTATACGTTATTCGTTATACGTTATACGTTATACATTACATGTTATACGTTACACGTTATACGTTATACGTTATACGTTATACGTTATACGTTATACGTTATACGTTATACTTTATACGTTATACGTTATACGTTATACGTTATGCGTTATACGTTATACGTTATACGTTACACGTTATACGTTATACGTTATACGATATACGTTATACGTTATACGTTGTACGCTATACGTTATACTTTATACGTTATAGGTGTTACGTTATACGTTATACGTTATACGTTATTCGTAATACGTTATACGTGATACGTTATACGTTGTACGTTATACGTTATACGTTATACGTTACACATTATACGTTATACGTTATACATTACATGTTATACGTTATACGTTATACGTTATACGTTATACGTTATACGTCATAGGTTATACGTTATATGTTATACGTTATACGTTATACGTAATACGTTATACGTTATACGTTATACGTTATACGTTATACGTCATACGTTATACGTTATAGGTGTTACGTTATACGTTATACGTTATACGTTATACGTTATTCGTAATACGTTATACGTGATACGTTATACGTTATACGTTATACGTTATGCGTTATACGTTATACGTTATACGTTACACGTTATACGTTATACGTTATACGATATACGTTATACGTTATACATTACATGTTTTACGTTATACGTTATACGTTATACGTTATACGTTATACGTTATACGTTATACGTTATACGTTATACGTTATACGTTATACGTTATACGTTATACGTTATACGTTATACGTCATACGTTATACGTCATTCGTTATACGTTATACGTGATACGTTATACGTTGTACGTTATACGTTATACGTTATACGTTATACGTTATACGTTATACGTTATACGTTATACGTTATACGTTATACGTTATACGTTATACGTTATACGTTATACGTTATATGTTATACGCTATTCGTAATACGTTATACGTGATACGTTATACGTTATACGTTGTACGTTGTACGTTATACGTTATACGTTATACGTTATACGTTATACGTTATTCGTTATACGTTATACGTTATACATTACATGTTTTACGTTATACGTTATACGTTATACGTTATACGTTATACGTTATACGTTATACGTTATACGTTATACGTTATACGTTATACGTTATACGTTATACGTTATACGATATACGTCATACGTTATACGTCATTCGTAATACGTTATACGTGATACGTTATACGTTGTACGTTATACGTTATACGTTATACGTTATACGTTATACGTTATACGTTATACGTTATACGTTATACGTTATACGTTATACGTTATACGTTATACGTCATACGTTATACGTTATAGGTGTTACGTTATACGTTATACGTTATACGTTATACGTTATACGTTATACGTTATACGTTATACGTTATTCGTTATACGTTATACCTTATACATTACATGTTATACGTTATACGTTATACATTATACGTTATACGTTATACGTTATACATTACATGTTATACGTTATACGTTATACGTTATACGTTATACGTTATACGTTATACGTTATACGTCATACGTTATACGTTATAGGTGTTACGTTATACGTTATACGTTATACGTTATACGCTATTCGTAATACGTTATACGTGATACGTTATACGTTATACGTTGTACGTTATACGTTATACGTTGTACGTTATACGTTATACGTTATACGTTATACGTTATACGTTATACGTTATACGTTATACGTTATACGTTATACGTTGTACGTTATACGTTATACGTTATACGTTATACGTTATACGTTATACGTTGTACGTTGTACGTTGTACGTTATACGTTATACGTTATACGTTATACGTTATACGTTATACGTTATACGTTATACGTTATACGTTATACGTTATACGTTATACGTTATACGTTATACGTTATACGTTATACGTTATACGTTATTCGTTATACGTCATACGTTATACGTTATAGGTGTTACGTTATACGTTATACGTTATACGTTATACGTTATACGTTATACGTTATACGTTATACGTTATTCGTTATACGTTATACGTTATACATTACATGTTATACGTTATACGTTATACATTATACGTTATACGTTATACATTACATGTTATACGTTATACGTTATACGTTATACGTTATACGTTATACGTTATACGTTATACGTTATACGTTATACGTTATACGTTATACGTTATACGTTATACGTTATACGTTATACGTTATACGTTGTACGTTATACGTTATACGTCATACGTTATACGTCATTCGTAATACGTTATACATGATACGTTATACGTTGTACGTTATACGTTATACGTTATACGTTATACGTTATACGTTATACGTTATACGTTATACGTTATACGTTATACGTTGTACGTTATACGTTATACGTTATACGTCATACGTTATACGTTATAGGTGTTACGTTATACGTTATACGTTATACGTTATACGTTATTCGTAATACGTTATACGTGATACGTTATACGTTGTACGTTATACGTTATACGTTGTACGCTATACGTTATACTTTATACGTTATAGGTGTTACGTTATACGTTATACGTTATACGTTATTCGTAATACGTTATACGTGATACGTTATACGTTGTACGTTATACGTTATACGTTATACGTTACACATTATACGTTATACGTTATACATTACATGTTATACGTTATACGTTATACGTTATACGTTATACGTTATACGTCATAGGTTATACGTTATATGTTATACGTTATACGTTATACGTAATACGTTATACGTTATACGTTATACGTTATACGTCATACGTTATACGTTATAGGTGTTACGTTATACGTTATACGATATACGTTATACGTTATACGTTGTACGCTATACGTTATACTTTATACGTTATAGGTGTTACGTTATACGTTATACGTTATACGTTATTCGTAATACGTTATACGTGATACGTTATACGTTGTACGTTATACGTTATACGTTATACGTTACACATTATACGTTATACGTTATACATTACATGTTATACGTTATACGTTATACGTTATACGTTATACGTTATACGTTATACGTCATACGTTATACGTCATTCGTTATACGTTATACGTGATACGTTATACGTTGTACGTTATACGTTATACGTTATACGTTATACGTTATACGTTATACGTTATACGTTATACGTTATACGTTATACGTTATACGTTATACGTTATACGTTGTACGTTATACGTTATACGTTATACGTTATACGTTATTCGTTATACGTTATACGTTATACATTACATGTTTTACGTAATACGTTATACGTTATACGTTATACGTTATACGTCATACGTTATACGTTATAGGTGTTACGTTATACGTTATACGATATACGTTATACGTTATACGTTGTACGCTATACGTTATACTTTATACGTTATAGGTGTTACGTTATACGTTATACGTTATACGTTATTCGTAATACGTTATACGTGATACGTTATACGTTGTACGTTATACGTTATACGTTATACGTTACACATTATACGTTATACGTTATACATTACATGTTATACGTTATACGTTATACGTTATACGTTATACGTTATACGTTATACGTCATACGTTATACGTCATTCGTTATACGTTATACGTGATACGTTATACGTTGTACGTTATACGTTATACGTTATACGTTATACGTTATACGTTATACGTTATACGTTATACGTTATACGTTATACGTTATACGTTATACGTTATACGTTGTACGTTATACGTTATACGTTATACGTTATACGTTATACGTCATACGTTATACGTTATAGGTGTTACGTTATACGTTATACGATATACGTTATACGTTATACGTTGTACGCTATACGTTATACTTTATACGTTATAGGTGTTACGTTATACGTTATACGTTATACGTTATTCGTAATACGTTATACGTGATACGTTATACGTTATACGTTATACGTTATGCGTTATACGTTATACGTTATACGTTACACGTTATACGTTATACGTTATACGATATACGTTATACGTTATACATTACATGTTTTACGTTATACGTTATACGTTATACGTTATACGTTATACGTTATACGTTATACGTTATACGTTATACGTTATACGTTATACGTTATACGTTATACGTTATACGTCATACGTTATACGTCATTCGTTATACGTTATACGTGATACGTTATACGTTGTACGTTATACGTTATACGTTATACGTTATACGTTATACGTTATACGTTATACGTTATACGTTATACGTTATACGTTATACGTTATACGTTATACGTTGTACGTTATACGTTATACGTTATACGTTATACGTTATACGTTATTCGTTATACGTTATACGTTATACATTACATGTTTTACGTTATACGTTATACGTTATACGTTATACGTTATACCTTATACGTTATACGTTATACGTTATACGTTATACGTCATACGTTATACGTCATTCGTAATACGTTATACGTGATACGTTATACGTTGTACGTTATACGTTATACGTTATACGTTATACGTTATACGTTATACGTTATACGTTATACGTTATACGTTATACGTTATACGTTATACGTTATTCGTTATACGTCATACGTTATACGTTATAGGTGTTACGTTATACGTTATACGTTATACGTTATACGTTATACGTTATACGTTATACGTTATACGTTATTCGTTATACGTTATACGTTATACATTACATGTTATACGTTATACGTTATACATTATACGTTATACGTTATACATTACATGTTATACGTTATACGTTATACGTTATACGTTATACGTTATACGTTATACGTTATACGTTATACGTTATACGTTATACGTTATACGTTATACGTTATACGTTATACGTTGTACGTTATACGTTATACGTCATACGTTATACGTCATTCGTAATACGTTATACATGATACGTTATACGTTGTACGTTATACGTTATACGTTATACGTTATACGTTATACGTTATACGTTATACGTTATACGTTATACGTTATACGTTGTACGTTATACGTTATACGTTATACGTCATACGTTATACGTTATAGGTGTTACGTTATACGTTATACGTTATACGTTATACGTTATTCGTAATACGTTATACGTGATACGTTATACGTTGTACGTTATACGTTATACGTTGTACGCTATACGTTATACTTTATACGTTATAGGTGTTACGTTATACGTTATACGTTATACGTTATTCGTAATACGTTATACGTGATACGTTATACGTTGTACGTTATACGTTATACGTTATACGTTACACATTATACGTTATACGTTATACATTACATGTTATACGTTATACGTTATACGTTATACGTTATACGTTATACGTCATAGGTTATACGTTATATGTTATACGTTATACGTTATACGTAATACGTTATACGTTATACGTTATACGTTATACGTCATACGTTATACGTTATAGGTGTTACGTTATACGTTATACGATATACGTTATACGTTATACGTTGTACGCTATACGTTATACTTTATACGTTATAGGTGTTACGTTATACGTTATACGTTATACGTTATTCGTAATACGTTATACGTGATACGTTATACGTTGTACGTTATACGTTATACGTTATACGTTACACATTATACGTTATACGTTATACATTACATGTTATACGTTATACGTTATACGTTATACGTTATACGTTATACGTTATACGTCATACGTTATACGTCATTCGTTATACGTTATACGTGATACGTTATACGTTGTACGTTATACGTTATACGTTATACGTTATACGTTATACGTTATACGTTATACGTTATACGTTATACGTTATACGTTATACGTTATACGTTATACGTTGTACGTTATACGTTATACGTTATACGTTATACGTTATTCGTTATACGTTATACGTTATACATTACATGTTTTACGTAATACGTTATACGTTATACGTTATACGTTATACGTCATACGTTATACGTTATAGGTGTTACGTTATACGTTATACGATATACGTTATACGTTATACGTTGTACGCTATACGTTATACTTTATACGTTATAGGTGTTACGTTATACGTTATACGTTATACGTTATTCGTAATACGTTATACGTGATACGTTATACGTTGTACGTTATACGTTATACGTTATACGTTACACATTATACGTTATACGTTATACATTACATGTTATACGTTATACGTTATACGTTATACGTTATACGTTATACGTTATACGTCATACGTTATACGTCATTCGTTATACGTTATACGTGATACGTTATACGTTGTACGTTATACGTTATACGTTATACGTTATACGTTATACGTTATACGTTATACGTTATACGTTATACGTTATACGTTATACGTTATACGTTATACGTTGTACGTTATACGTTATACGTTATACGTTATACGTTATACGTCATACGTTATACGTTATAGGTGTTACGTTATACGTTATACGATATACGTTATACGTTATACGTTGTACGCTATACGTTATACTTTATACGTTATAGGTGTTACGTTATACGTTATACGTTATACGTTATTCGTAATACGTTATACGTGATACGTTATACGTTATACGTTATACGTTATGCGTTATACGTTATACGTTATACGTTACACGTTATACGTTATACGTTATACGATATACGTTATACGTCATACATTACATGTTTTACGTTATACGTTATACGTTATACGTTATACGTTATACGTTATACGTTACACGTTATACGTTATACGTTATACGTTATACGTTGTACGTTATACGTTATACGTCATACGTTATACGTCATTCGTTATACGTTATACGTGATACGTTATACGTTGTACGTTATACGTTATACGTTATACGTTATACGTTATACGTTATACGTTATACGTTATACGTTATACGTTATACGTTATACGTTATACGTTATACGTTGTACGTTATACGTTATACGTTATACGTTATACGTTATTCGTTATACGTTATACGTTATACATTACATGTTTTACGTTATACGTTATACGTTAGACGTTATACGTTATACCTTATACGTTATACGTTATACGTTATACGTTATACGTCATACGTTATACGTCATTCGTAATACGTTATACGTGATACGTTATACGTTGTACGTTATACGTTATACGTTATACGTTATACGATATACGTTATACGTTATTCGTTATACGTTATACGTTATACATTACATGTTATACGTTATACGTTATACATTATACGTTATACGTTATACATTACATGTTATACGTTATACGTTATACGTTATACGTTATACGTTATACGTTATACGTTATACGTTATACGTTATACGTTATACGTTATACGTTATACGTTATACGTTGTACGTTATACGTTATACGTTGCACGTTATACGTTGTACGTTATACGTTATACGTTATACGTCATACGTTATACGTTATAGGTGTTACGTTATACGTTATACGTTATACGTTATACGTTATACGTTATACGTTATACGTTATACGTTATTCGTTATACGTTATACGTTATACATTACATGTTATACGTTATACGTTATACATTATACGTTATACGTTATACATTACATGTTATACGTTATACGTTATACGTTATACGTTATACGTTATACGTTATACGTTATACGTTATACGTTATACGTTATACGTTATACGTTATACGTTATACGTTGTACGTTATACGTTATACGTCATACGTTATACGTCATTCGTAATACGTTATACATGATACGTTATACGTTGTACGTTATACGTTATACGTTATACGTTATACGTTATACGTTATACGTTATACGTTATACGTTATACGTTATACGTTGTACGTTATACGTTATACGTTATACGTCATACGTTATACGTTATAGGTGTTACGTTATACGTTATACGTTATACGTTATACGTTATTCGTAATACGTTATACGTGATACGTTATACGTTGTACGTTATACGTTATACGTTGTACGTTATACGTTATACGTTATACGTTATACGTCATACGTTATACGTCATTCGTTATACGTTATACGTGATACGTTATACGTTGTACGTTATACGTTATACGTTATACGTTATACGTTATACGTTATACGTTATACGTTATACGTTATACGTTCTACGTTATACGTTATACGTTATACGTTATACGTTATACGTTATACGTTATACGTTGTACGTTATACGTTATACGTTATACGTTATACGTTATTCGTTATACGTTATACGTTATACATTACATGTTATACGTTACACGTTATACGTTATACGTTATACGTTATACGTTATACGTTATACGTTATACTTTATACGTTATACGTTATACGTTATACGTTATGCGTTATACGTTATACGTTATACGTTACACGTTATACGTTATACGTTATACGATATACGTTATACGTTACACGTTGTACGCTATACGTTATACTTTATACGTTATAGGTGTTACGTTATACGTTATACGTTATACGTTAATCGTAATACGTTATACGTGATACGTTATACGTTGTACGTTATACGTTATACGTTATACGTTATACGTTATACGTTATACGTTATACGTTATACGTTATACGTTATACGTTATACGTTGTACGTTATACGTTGTACGTTGTACGTTGTACGTTATACGTTATACGTTATACGTTATACGTTATACGTTATACGTTATACGTTATACGTTATACGTTATACGTTATACGTTCTACGTTATACGTTATACGTTATACGTTATACGTTATACGTTATACGTTGTACGTTATACGATATACGTTATACGTTATACGTTATTCGTTATACGTTATACGTTATACATTACATGTTATACGTTACACGTTGTACGTTGTACGTTATACGTTATACGTTATACGTTATACGTTATACGTTATACTTTATACGTTATACGTTATACGTTATACGTTATGCCTTATACGTTATACGTTATACGTTATACGTTACACGTTATACGTTATACGTTATACGTTATACGATATACGTTATACGTTATACGTTGTACGCTATACGTTATACTTTATACGTTATAGGTGTTACGTTATACGTTATACGTTATACGTTATTCGTAATACGTTATACGTGATACGTTATACGTTGTACGTTATACGTTATACGTTATACGTTACACATTATACGTTATACGTTATACATTACATGTTATACGTTATACGTTATACGTTATACGTTATACGTTATACGTCATAGGTTATACGTTATATGTTATACGTTATACGTTATACGCAATACGTTATACGTTATACGTTATACGTTATACGTTATACGTTATACGTTATACGTTATACGTTATACGTTATACGTTATTCGTTATACGTTATACGTTATACATTACATGTTATACGTTATACGTTATACATTATACGTTATACGTTATACATTACATGTTATACGTTATACGTTATACGTTATACGTTATACGTTATACGTTATACGTTATACGTTATACGTTATACGTTATACGTTATACGTTATACGTTATACGTTGTACGTTATACGTTATACGTCATACGTTATACGTCATTCGTAATACGTTATACATGATACGTTATACGTTGTACGTTATACGTTATACGTTATACGTTATACGTTTTACGTTATACGTTATACGTTATACGTTATACGTTATACGTTATACGTTGTACGTTATACGTTATACGTTATACGTCATACGTTATACGTTATAGGTGTTACGTTATACGTTATACGTTATACGTTATACGTTATTCGTAATACGTTATACGTGATACGTTATACGTTGTACGTTATACGTTATACGTTGTACGCTATACGTTATACTTTATACGTTATAGGTGTTACGTTATACGTTATACGTTATACGTTATTCGTAATACGTTATACGTGATACGTTATACGTTGTACGTTATACGTTATACGTTATACGTTACACATTATACGTTATACGTTATACATTACATGTTATACGTTATACGTTATACGTTATACGTTATACGTTATACGTCATAGGTTATACGTTATATGTTATACGTTATACGTTATACGTAATACGTTATACGTTATACGTTATACGTTATACGTCATACGTTATACGTTATAGGTGTTACGTTATACGTTATACGATATACGTTATACGTTATACGTTGTACGCTATACGTTATACTTTATACGTTATAGGTGTTACGTTATACGTTATACGTTATACGTTATTCGTAATACGTTATACGTGATACGTTATACGTTGTACGTTATACGTTATACGTTATACGTTACACATTATACGTTATACGTTATACATTACATGTTATACGTTATACGTTATACGTTATACGTTATACGTTATACGTTATACGTCATACGTTATACGTCATTCGTTATACGTTATACGTGATACGTTATACGTTGTACGTTATACGTTATACGTTATACGTTATACGTTATACGTTATACGTTATACGTTATACGTTATACGTTATACGTTATACGTTATACGTTATACGTTGTACGTTATACGTTATACGTTATACGTTATACGTTATACGTTATACGTTATTCGTTATACGTTATACGTTATACATTACATGTTTTACGTAATACGTTATACGTTATACGTTATACGTTATACGTCATACGTTATACGTTATAGGTGTTACGTTATACGTTATACGATATACGTTATACGTTATACGTTGTACGCTATACGTTATACTTTATACGTTATAGGTGTTACGTTATACGTTATACGTTATACGTTATTCGTAATACGTTATACGTGATACGTTATACGTTGTACGTTATACGTTATACGTTATACGTTACACATTATACGTTATACGTTATACATTACATGTTATACGTTATACGTTATACGTTATACATTACATGTTATACGTTATACGTTATACGTTATACGTTATACGTTATACGTTATACTTTATACGTTATACGTTATACGTTATACGTTATGCGTTATACGTTATACGTTATACGTTACACGTTATACGTTATACGTTATACGATATACGTTATACGTTATACATTACATGTTTTACGTTATACGTTATACGTTATACGTTATACGTTATACGTTATACGTTATACGTTATACGTTATACGTTATACGTTATACGTTATTCGTCATACGTTATACGTCATTCGGTATACGTTATACGTGATACGTTATACGTTGTACGTTATACGTTATACGTTATACGTTATACGTTATACGTTATACGTTATACGTTATACGTTATACGTTATACGTTATACGTTATACGTTATACGTTATACGTTATACGTTGTACGTTATACGTTATACGTTATACGTTATACGTTATTCGTTATACGTTATACGTTATACATTACATGTTTTACCTTATACGTTATACGTTATACGTTATACGTTATACCTTATACGTTATACGTTATACGTTATACGTTATACGTCATACGTTATACGTCATTCGTAATACGTTATACGTGATACGTTATACGTTGTACGTTATACGTTATACGTTATACGTTATACGTTATACGTTATACGTTATACGTTATACGTTATACGTTATACGTTATACGTTATACGTTATACGTTATACGTTATACGTTATACGTTATACGTTATACGTTATACGTTATACGTTATACGTTATACGTTATACGTTATACGTTATACGTTATACGTTATACGTTATACGTTATACGTTATACGTTATACGTTGTACGTTCTACGTTGTACGTTGTACGTTGTACGTTACACGTTATACGTTATACGTTATACGTTATACGTTATACGTTATACGTTATACGTTATACGTTATACGTTATACGTTCTACGTTATACGTTATACGTTATACGTTATACGTTATACGTTATACGTTATACGTTATACGTTTTACGTTATACGTTATACGTTATACGTTATACGTTATTCGTTATACGTTATACGTTATACATTACATGTTATACGTTACACGTTATACGTTATACGTTATACGTTATACGTTATACGTTATACGTTATACTTTATACGTTATACGTTATACGTTATACGTTATGCGTTATACGTTATACGTTATACGTTACACGTTATACGTTATACGTTATACGATATACGTTATACGTTATACGTTGTACGCTATACGTTATACGTCATACGTTATACGTCATTCGTAATACGTTATACGTGATACGTTATACGTTGTACGTTATACGTTATACGTTATACGTTATACGTTATACGTTATACGTTATACGTTATACGTTATACGTTATACGTTATACGTTATACGTTATACGTTATACGTTGTACGTTATACGTTGTACGTTGTACGTTGTACGTTACACGTTATACGTTATACGTTATACGTTATACGTTATACGTTATACGTTATACGTTATACGTTATACGTTCTACGTTATACGTTATACGTTATACGTCATACGTTATACGTTATACGTTATACGTTATACGTTTTACGTTATACGTTATACGTTATACGTTATACGTTATACGTTATACGTTGTACGCTATACGTTATACTTTATACGTTATAGGTGTTACGTTATACGTTATACGTTATACGTTATTCGTAATACGTTATACGTGATACGTTATACGTTGTACGTTATACGTTATACGTTATACGTTACACATTATACGTTATACGTTATACATTACATGTTATACGTTATACGTTATACGTTATACGTTATACGTTATACGTTATACGTCATACGTTATACGTCATTCGTTATACGTTATACGTGATACGTTATACGTTGTACGTTATACGTTATACGTTATACGTTATACGTTATACGTTATACGTTATACGTTATACGTTATACGTTATACGTTATACGTTATACGTTATACGTTGTACGTTATACGTTATACGTTATACGTTATACGTTATACGTCATACGTTATACGTTATAGGTGTTACGTTATACGTTATACGATATACGTTATACGTTATACGTTGTACGCTATACGTTATACTTTATACGTTATAGGTGTTACGTTATACGTTATACGTTATACGTTATTCGTAATACGTTATACGTGATACGTTATACGTTATACGTTATACGTTATGCGTTATACGTTATACGTTATACGTTACACGTTATACGTTATACGTTATACGATATACGTTATACGTTATACATTACATGTTTTACGTTATACGTTATACGTTATACGTTATACGTTATACGTTATACGTTATACGTTATACGTTATACGTTATACGTTATACGTTATACGTTATACGTCATACGTTATACGTCATTCGTTATACGTTATACGTGATACGTTATACGTTGTACGTTATACGTTATACGTTATACGTTATACGTTATACGTTATACGTTATACGTTATACGTTATACGTTATACGTTATACGTTATACGTTATACGTTGTACGTTATACGTTATACGTTATACGTTATACGTTATTCGTTATACGTTATACGTTATACATTACATGTTTTACGTTATACGTTATACGTTATACGTTATACGTTATACCTTATACGTTATACGTTATACGTTATACGTTATACGTCATACGTTATACGTCATTCGTAATACGTTATACGTGATACGTTATACGTTGTACGTTATACGTTATACGTTATACGTTATACGTTATACGTTATACGTTATACGTTATACGTTATACGTTATACGTTATACGTTATACGTTATACGTTATACGTTATACGTTATACGTTATACGTTATACGTTATACGTTATACGTTATACGTTATACGTTATACGTTATACGTTGTACGTTATACGTTGTACGTTGTACGTTGTACGTTATACGTTATACGTTATACGTTATACGTTATACGTTATACGTTATACGTTATACGTTATACGTTATACGTTATACGTTCTACGTTATACGTTATACGTTATACGTTATACGTTATACGTTATACGTTGTACGTTATACGTTATACGTTATACGTTATACATTATTCGTTATACGTTATACGTTATACATTACATGTTATACGTTACACGTTGTACGTTATACGTTATACGTTATACGTTATACGTTATACGTTATACTTTATACGTTATACGTTATACGTTATACGTTATGCCTTATACGTTATACGTTATACGTTATACGTTACACGTTATACGTTATACGTTATACGTTATACGTTATACGATATACGTTATACGTTATACGTTGTACGCTATACGTTATACTTTATACGTTATAGGTGTTATGTTATACGTTATACGTTATACGTTATTCGTAATACGTTATACGTGATACGTTATACGTTGTACGTTATACGTTATACGTTATACGTTACACATTATACGTTATACGTTATACATTACATGTTATACGTTATACGTTATACGTTATACGTTATACGTTATACGTCATAGGTTATACGTTATATGTTATACGTTATACGTTATACGCAATACGTTATACGTTATACGTTATACGTTATACGTCATACGTTATACGTTATAGGTGTTACGTTATACGTTATACGTTATACGTTATACGTTATTCGTAATACGTTATACGTGATACGTTATACGTTGTACGTTATACGTTATACGTTGTACGTTATACGTTATACGTTATACGTTATACGTTATACGTTATTCGTTATACGTTATACGTTATACATTACATGTTTTACGTTATACGTTATACGTTATACGTTATACGTTATACGTCATACGTTATACGTTATACGTTATACGTTGTACGTCATACGTTATACGTTATAGGTGTTACGTTATACGTTATACGTTATATGTTATACGCTATTCGTAATACGTTATACGTGATACGTTATACGTTATACGTTGTACGTTATACGTTATACGTTATACGTTATACGTTATACGTTATACGTTATTCGTTATACGTTATACGTTATACATTACATGTTTTACGTTATACGTTATACGTTATACGTTATACGTTATACGTTATACGTTATACGTTATACGTTATACGTTATACGTTATACGTTATACGTTATACGTTATACGATATACGTCATACGTTATACGTCATTCGTAATACGTTATACGTGATACGTTATACGTTGTACGTTATACGTTATACGTTATACGTTATACGTTATACGTTATACGTTATACGTCATACGTTATACGTTATACGTTATACGTCATACGTTATACGTTATAGGTGTTACGTTATACGTTATACGTTATACGTTATACGTTATACGTTATACGTTATACGTTATACGTTATTCGTTATACGTTATACCTTATACATTACATGTTATACGTTATACGTTATACATTATACGTTATACGTTATACATTACATGTTATACGTTATACGTTATACGTTATACGTTATACGTTATACGTTATACGTTATACGTTATACGTCATACGTTATACGTTATAGGTGTTACGTTATACGTTATACGTTATACGTTATACGCTATTCGTAATACGTTATACGTGATACGTTATACGTTATACGTTGTACGTTATACGTTATACGTTGTACGTTATACGTTATACGTTATACGTTATACGTTATACGTTATACGTTATACGTTATACGTTATACGTTATACGTTATACGTTGTACGTTATACGTTATACGTTATACGTTATACGTTATACGTTATACGTTATACGTTATACGTTATACGTTATACGTTGTACGTTATACGTTATACGTTATACGTCATACGTTATACGTTATACGTTATACATTACATGTTATACGTTATACGTTATACATTATACGTTATACGTTATACATTACATGTTATACGTTATACGTTATACGTTATACGTTATACGTTATACGTTATACGTTATACGTTATACGTTATACGTTATACGTTATACGTTATACGTTATACGTTGTACGTTATACGTTATACGTCATACGTTATACGTCATTCGTAATACGTTATACATGATACGTTATACGTTGTACGTTATACGTTATACGTTATACGTTATACGTTATACGTTATACGTTATACGTTATACGTTATACGTTATACGTTGTACGTTATACGTTATACGTTATACGTCATACGTTATACGTTATAGGTGTTACGTTATACGTTATACGTTATACGTTATACGTTATTCGTAATACGTTATACGTGATACGTTATACGTTGTACGTTATACGTTATACGTTGTACGCTATACGTTATACTTTATACGTTATAGGTGTTACGTTATACGTTATACGTTATACGTTATTCGTAATACGTTATACGTGATACGTTATACGTTGTACGTTATACGTTATACGTTATACGTTACACATTATACGTTATACGTTATACATTACATGTTATACGTTATACGTTATACGTTATACGTTATACGTTATACGTCATAGGTTATACGTTATATGTTATACGTTATACGTTATACGTAATACGTTATACGTTATACGTTATACGTTATACGTCATACGTTATACGTTATAGGTGTTACGTTATACGTTATACGATATACGTTATACGTTATACGTTGTACGCTATACGTTATACTTTATACGTTATAGGTGTTACGTTATACGTTATACGTTATACGTTATTCGTAATACGTTATACGTGATACGTTATACGTTGTACGTTATACGTTATACGTTATACGTTACACATTATACGTTATACGTTATACATTACATGTTATACGTTATACGTTATACGTTATACGTTATACGTTATACGTTATACGTCATACGTTATACGTCATTCGTTATACGTTATACGTGATACGTTATACGTTGTACGTTATACGTTATACGTTATACGTTATACGTTATACGTTATACGTTATACGTTATACGTTATACGTTATACGTTATACGTTATACGTTATACGTTGTACGTTATACGTTATACGTTATACGTTATACGTTATTCGTTATACGTTATACGTTATACATTACATGTTTTACGTAATACGTTATACGTTATACGTTATACGTTATACGTCATACGTTATACGTTATAGGTGTTACGTTATACGTTATACGATATACGTTATACGTTATACGTTGTACGCTATACGTTATACTTTATACGTTATAGGTGTTACGTTATACGTTATACGTTATACGTTATTCGTAATACGTTATACGTGATACGTTATACGTTGTACGTTATACGTTATACGTTATACGTTACACATTATACGTTATACGTTATACATTACATGTTATACGTTATACGTTATACGTTATACGTTATACGTTATACGTTATACGTCATACGTTATACGTCATTCGTTATACGTTATACGTGATACGTTATACGTTGTACGTTATACGTTATACGTTATACGTTATACGTTATACGTTATACGTTATACGTTATACGTTATACGTTATACGTTATACGTTATACGTTATACGTTGTACGTTATACGTTATACGTTATACGTTATACGTTATACGTCATACGTTATACGTTATAGGTGTTACGTTATACGTTATACGATATACGTTATACGTTATACGTTGTACGCTATACGTTATACTTTATACGTTATAGGTGTTACGTTATACGTTATACGTTATACGTTATTCGTAATACGTTATACGTGATACGTTATACGTTATACGTTATACGTTATGCGTTATACGTTATACGTTATACGTTACACGTTATACGTTATACGTTATACGATATACGTTATACGTTATACATTACATGTTTTACGTTATACGTTATACGTTATACGTTATACGTTATACGTTATACGTTATACGTTATACGTTATACGTTATACGTTATACGTTATACGTTATACGTCATACGTTATACGTCATTCGTTATACGTTATACGTGATACGTTATACGTTGTACGTTATACGTTATACGTTATACGTTATACGTTATACGTTATACGTTATACGTTATACGTTATACGTTATACGTTATACGTTATACGTTATACGTTATACGTTGTACGTTATACGTTATACGTTATACGTTATACGTTATTCGTTATACGTTATACGTTATACATTACATGTTTTACGTTATACGTTATACGTTATACGTTATACGTTATACCTTATACGTTATACGTTATACGTTATACGTTATACGTCATACGTTATACGTCATTCGTAATACGTTATACGTGATACGTTATACGTTGTACGTTATACGTTATACGTTATACGTTATACGTTATACGTTATACGTTATACGTTATACGTTATACGTTATACGTTATACGTTATACGTTATACGTTATACGTTATACGTTATACGTTATACGTTATACGTTATACGTTATACGTTATACGTTATACGTTATACGTTATACGTTATACGTTATACGTTGTACGTTATACGTTGTACGTTGTACGTTGTACGTTATACGTTATACGTTATACGTTATACGTTATACGTTATACGTTATACGTTATACGTTATACGTTATACGTTATACGTTCTACGTTATACGTTATACGTTATACGTTATACGTTATACGTTATACGTTGTACGTTATACGTTATACGTTATACGTTATACGTTATTCGTTATACGTTATACGTTATACATTACATGTTATACGTTACACGTTGTACGTTATACGTTATACGTTATACGTTATACGTTATACGTTATACTTTATACGTTATACGTTATACGTTATACGTTATGCCTTATACGTTATACGTTATACGTTATACGTTACACGTTATACGTTATACGTTATACGTTATACGATATACGTTATACGTTATACGTTGTACGCTATACGTTATACTTTATACGTTATAGGTGTTACGTTATACGTTATACGTTATACGTTATTCGTAATACGTTATACGTGATACGTTATACGTTGTACGTTATACGTTATACGTTATACGTTACACATTATACGTTATACGTTATACATTACATGTTATACGTTATACGTTATACGTTATACGTTATACGTTATACGTTATACGTCATAGGTTATACGTTATATGTTATACGTTATACGTTATACGCAATACGTTATACGTTATACGTTATACGTTATACGTCATACGTTATACGTTATAGGTGTTACGTTATACGTTATACGTTATACGTTATACGTTATTCGTAATACGTTATACGTGATACGTTATACGTTGTACGTTATACGTTATACGTTGCACGTTATACGTTATACGTTATACGTTATACGTTATTCGTTATACGTTATACGTTATACATTACATGTTTTACGTTATACGTTATACGTTATACGTTTTACGTTATACGTTATACGTTATACGTTATACGTTATACGTTGTACGTCATACGTTATACGTTATACGTTATACGTTATACGTTATACGATATACGTCATACGTTATACGTCATTCGTAATACCTTATACGTGATACGTTATACGTTGTACGTTATACGTTATACGTTATACGTTATACGTTATACGTTATACGTTATACGTTATACGTTATACGTTATACGTTATACGTTATACGTCATACGTTATACGTTATAGGTGTTACGTTATACGTTATACGTTATACGTTATACGTTATACGTTATACGTTATACGTTATACGTTATACGTTATTCGTTATACGTTATACCTTATACATTACATGTTATACGTTATACGTTATACATTATACGTTATACGTTATACGTTATACGTTATACGTTATACGTTATACGTTATACGTTATACGTTATACGTTATACGTTATACGTTATACGTTATTCGTTATACGTCATACGTTATACGTTATAGGTGTTACGTTATACGTTATACGTTATACGTTATACGTTATACGTTATACGTTATACGTTATACGTTATACGTTATACGTTATTCGTTATACGTTATACGTTATACATTACATGTTATACGTTATACGTTATACATTATACGTTATACGTTATACATTACATGTTATACGTTATACGTTATACGTTATACGTTATACGTTATACGTTATACGTTATACGTTATACGTTATACGTTATACGTTATACGTTATACGTTATACGTTGTACGTTATACGTTATACGTCATACGTTATACGTCATTCGTAATACGTTATACATGATACGTTATACGTTGTACGTTATACGTTATACGTTATACGTTATACGTTATACGTTATACGTTATACGTTATACGTTATACGTTATACGTTGTACGTTATACGTTATACGTTATACGTCATACGTTATACGTTATAGGTGTTACGTTATACGTTATACGTTATACGTTATACTTTATTCGTAATACGTTATACGTGATACGTTATACGTTGTACGTTATACGTTATACGTTGTACGCTATACGTTATACTTTATACGTTATAGGTGTTACGTTATACGTTATACGTTATACGTTATTCGTAATACGTTATACGTGATACGTTATACGTTGTACGTTATACGTTATACGTTATACGTTACACATTATACGTTATACGTTATACATTACATGTTATACGTTATACGTTATACGTTATACGTTATACGTTATACGTCATAGGTTATACGTTATATGTTATACGTTATACGTTATACGTAATACGTTATACGTTATACGTTATACGTTATACGTCATACGTTATACGTTATAGGTGTTACGTTATACGTTATACGTTATACGTTATACGTTATACGTTATACGTTATACGTCATACGTTATACGTTATAGGTGTTACGTTATACGTTATACGTTATACGTTATACGCTATTCGTAATACGTTATACGTGATACGTTATACGTTATACGTTGTACGTTATACGTTATACGTTATACGTTATACGTTATACGTTATTCGTTATACGTTATACGTTATACATTACATGTTTTACGTTACACGTTATACGTTATACCTTATACGTTATACGTTATACGTTATACGTTATACGTTATACGTTATACGTCATACGTTATACGTCATTCGTAATACGTTATACGTGATACGTTATACGTTGTACGTTATACGTTATGCGTTATACGTTATACGTTATACGTTATACGTTATACGTTATACGTTATACGTTATACGTTATACGTTATACGTTGTACGTTATACGTTATACGTTATACGTTATACGTTATTCGTTATACGTTATACGTTATACATTACATGTTTTACGTTATACGTTATACGTTATACGTTATACGTTATACGTTATACGTTATACGTTATACGTTATACGTTATACGTTATACGTTATACGTTATACGTTATACGTTATACGTCATACGTTATACGTCATTCGTAATACGTTATACGTGATACGTTATACGTTGTACGTTATACGTTGTACGTTATACGTTATACGTTATACGTTATACGTTATACGTTATACGTTATACGTTATACGTTATACGTTATACGTTATACGTTATACGTTATACGTTATACGTTATACGTTATACGTTGTACGTCATACGTTATACGTTATAGGTGTTACGTTATACGTTATACGTTATATGTTATACGCTATTCGTAATACGTTATACGTGATACATTATACGTTATACGTTGTACGTTATACGTTATACGTTATACGTTATACGTTATACGTTATTCGTTATACGTTATACGTTATACATTACATGTTTTACGTTACACGTTATACGTTATACCTTATACGTTATACGTTATACGTTATACGTTATACGTTATACGTTATACGTCATACGTTATACGTCATTCGTAATACGTTACACATGATACGTTATACGTTGTACGTTATACGTTATACGTTATACGTTATACGTTATACGTTATACGTTATACGTTATACGTTATACGTTATACGTTGTACGTTATACGTTATACGTTATACGTTATACGTTATTCGTTATACGTTATACGTTATACATTACATGTTTTACGTTATACGTTATACGTTATACGTTATACGTTATACGTTATACGTTATACGTTATACGTTATACGTTATACGTTATACGTTATACGTTATACGTTATACGTTATACGTTATACGTTATACGTTATACGTCATACGTTATACGTCATTCGTAATACGTTATACGTGATACGTTATACGTTGTACGTTATACGTTATACGTTATACGTTATACGTTATACGTTATACGTTATACGTTATACGTTATACGTTATACGTTATACGTTATACGTTATACGTTATACGTTATACGTTATACGTTATACGTTATACGTTATACGTTATACGTTATACGTTATACGTTATACGTTATACGTTATACGTTATACGTTATACGTTGTACGTCATACGTTATACGTTATAGGTGTTACGTTATACGTTATACGTTATATGTTATACGCTATTCGTAATACGTTATACGTGATACATTATACGTTATACGTTGTACGTTATACGTTATACGTTATACGTTATACGTTATACGTTATTCGTTATACGTTATACGTTATACATTACATGTTTTACGTTACACGTTATACGTTATACCTTATACGTTATACGTTATACGTTATACGTTATACGTTATACGTTATACGTCATACGTTATACGTCATTCGTAATACGTTATACATGATACGTTATACGTTGTACGTTATACGTTATACGTTATACGTTATACGTTATACGTTATACGTTATACGTTATACGTTATACGTTATACGTTGTACGTTATACGTTATACGTTATACGTTATACGTTA
This sequence comes from Ptiloglossa arizonensis, assembly GCF_051014685.1. Classification (NCBI taxonomy): domain Eukaryota; kingdom Metazoa; phylum Arthropoda; class Insecta; order Hymenoptera; family Colletidae; genus Ptiloglossa; species Ptiloglossa arizonensis. The sequence goes on along the minus strand of NW_027478420.1, from coordinate 1,231,103 downwards.
TTCGTTATACGTTATACGTTATACATTACATGTTTTACGTTATACGTTATACGTTATACGTTATACGTTATACGTTATACGTTATACGTTATACGTTATACGTTATACGTTATACGTTATACGTTATACGTTATACGTTATACGTTATACGTTATACGTTATACGTTATACGTTATACGTCATACGTTATACGTCATTCGTAATACGTTATACGTGATACGTTATACGTTGTACGTTATACGTTATACGTTATACGTTATACGTTATACGTTATACGTTATACGTTATACGTTATACGTTATACGTTATACGTTATACGTTATACGTTATACGTTATACGTTATACGTTATACGTTATACGTTATACGTTATACGTTATACGTTATACGTTATACGTTATACGTTATACGTTATACGTTATACGTTATACGTTATACGTTATACGTTATACGTTGTACGTTGTACGTTGTACGTTGTACGTTGTACGTTATACGTTATACGTTATACGTTATACGTTATACGTTATACGTTCTACGTTATACGTTATACGTTATACGTTATACGTTATACGTTATACGTTATACGTTATACGTCATACGTTATACGTTATAGGTGTTACGTTATACGTTATACGTTATACGTTATACGTTATAGGTGATACGTTATACGTTGTACGTTATACGTTATACGTTATACGTTATACGTTATACGTTATACGTTATACGTTACACGTTATACGTTATACGTTATACGTTATACGATATACGTTATACGTTATACGTTGTACGCTATACGTTATACTTTATACGTTATAGGTGTTACGTTATACGTTATACGTTATACGTTATTCGTAATACGTTATACGTGATACGTTATACGTTGTACGTTATACGTTATATGTTATACGTTATACGTTATACGCAATACGTTATACGTTATACGTTATACGTTATACGTCATACGTTATACGTTATAGGTGTTACGTTATACGTTATACGTTATACGTTATACGTTATTCGTAATACGTTATACGTGATACGTTATACGTTGTACGTTATACGTTATACGTTGTACGTTATACGTTATACGTTATACGTTATACGTTATTCGTTATACGTTATACGTTATACATTACATGTTTTACGTTATACGTTATACGTTATACGTTATACGTTATACCTTATACGTTATACGTTATACGTTATACGTTGTACGTCATACGTTATACGTTATAGGTGTTACGTTATACGTTATACGTTATATGTTATACGCTATTCGTAATACGTTATACGTGATACGTTATACGTTATACGTTGTACGTTATACGTTATACGTTATACGTTATACGTTATACGTTATTCGTTATACGTTATACGTTATACATTACATGTTTTACGTTATACGTTATACGTTATACGTTATACGTTATACGTTATACGTTATACGTTATACGTTATACGTTATACGTTATACGTTATACGTTATACGTTATACGTTATACGATATACGTCATACGTTATACGTCATTCGTAATACGTTATACGTGATACGTTATACGTTATATGTTATACGTTATACGTTATACGTAATACGTTATACGTTATACGTTATACGTTATACGTCATACGTTATACGTTATAGGTGTTACGTTATACGTTATACGTTATACGTTATACGTTATACGTTATACGTTATACGTCATACGTTATACGTTATAGGTGTTACGTTATACGTTATACGTTATACGTTATACGCTATTCGTAATACGTTATACGTGATACGTTATACGTTATACGTTGTACGTTATACGTTATACGTTATACGTTATACGTTATACGTTATACGTTATACGTTATACGTTATACGTTATACGTTATACGTTATACGATATACGTCATACGTTATACGTCATTCGTAATACGTTATACGTGATACGTTATACGTTATATGTTATACGTTATACGTTATACGTAATACGTTATACGTTATACGTTATACGTTATACGTCATACGTTATACGTTATAGGTGTTACGTTATACGTTATACGTTATACGTTATACGTTATACGTTATACGTTATACGTCATACGTTATACGTTATAGGTGTTACGTTATACGTTATACGTTATACGTTATACGCTATTCGTAATACGTTATACGTGATACGTTATACGTTATACGTTGTACGTTATACGTTATACGTTATACGTTATACGTTATACGTTATTCGTTATACGTTATACGTTATACATTACATGTTTTACGTTACACGTTATACGTTATACCTTATACGTTATACGTTATACGTTATACGTTATACGTTATACGTTATACGTCATACGTTATACGTCATTCGTAATACGTTATACGTGATACGTTATACGTTGTACGTTATACGTTATACGTTATACGTTATTCGTAATACGTTATACGTGATACGTTATACGTTGTACGTTATACGTTATACGTTATACGTTACACATTATACGTTATACGTTATACATTACATGTTATACGTTATACGTTATACGTTATACGTTATACGTTATACGTCATAGGTTATACGTTATATGTTATACGTTATACGTTATACGCAATACGTTATACGTTATACGTTATACGTTATACGTCATACGTTACACGTTATAGGTGTTACGTTATACGTTATACGTTATACGTTATACGTTATTCGTAATACGTTATACGTGATACGTTATACGTTGTACGTTATACGTTATACGTTGTACGTTATACGTTATACGTTATACGTTATACGTTATTCGTTATACGTTATACGTTATACATTACATGTTTTACGTTATACGTTATACGTTATACGTTATACGTTATACGTTATACGTTATACGTTATACGTTATACGTTATACGTTATACGTTGTACGTCATACGTTATACGTTATAGGTGTTACGTTATACGTTATACGTTATATGTTATACGCTATTCGTAATACGTTATACGTGATACGTTATACGTTATACGTTGTACGTTATACGTTATACGTTATACGTTATACGTTATACGTTATTCGTTATACGTTATACGTTATACATTACATGTTTTACGTTATACGTTATACGTTATACGTTATACGTTATACGTTATACGTTATACGTTATACGTTATACGTTATACGTTATACGTTATACGTTATACGTTATACGTTATACGATATACGTCATACGTTATACGTCATTCGTAATACGTTATACGTGATACGTTATACGTTGTACGTTATACGTTATACGTTATACGTTATACGTTATACGTTATACGTTATACGTTATACGTTATACGTTATACGTTATACGTTATACGTCATACGTTATACGTTATAGGTGTTACGTTATACGTTATACGTTATACGTTATACGTTATACGTTATACGTTATACGTTATACGTTATTCGTTATACGTTATACCTTATACATTACATGTTATACGTTATACGTTATACATTATACGTTATTCGTTATACATTACATGTTATACGTTATACGTTATACGTTATACGTTATACGTTATACGTTATACGTTATACGTTATTCGTTATACGTCATACGTTATACGTTATAGGTGTTACGTTATACGTTATACGTTATACGTTATACGTTATACGTTATACGTTATACGTTATACGTTATACGTTATACGTTATTCGTTATACGTTATACGTTATACATTACATGTTATACGTTATACGTTATACATTTTACGTTATACGTTATACATTACATGTTATACGTTATACGTTATACGTTATACGTTATACGTTATACGTTATACGTTATACGTTATACGTTATACGTTATACGTTATACGTTATACGTTATACGTTATACGTTGTACGTTATACGTTATACGTCATACGTTATACGTCATTCGTAATACGTTATACATGATACGTTATACGTTGTACGTTATACGTTATACGTTATACGTTATACGTTATACGTTATACGTTATACGTTATACGTTATACGTTATACGTTGTACGTTATACGTTATACGTTATACGTCATACGTTATACGTTATAGGTGTTACGTTATACGTTATACGTTATACGTTATACGTTATACGTTATTCGTAATACGTTATACGTGATACGTTATACGTTGTACGTTATACGTTATACGTTGTACGCTATACGTTATACTTTATACGTTATAGGTGTTACGTTATACGTTATACGTTATACGTTATTCGTAATACGTTATACGTGATACGTTATACGTTGTACGTTATACGTTATACGTTATACGTTACACATTATACGTTATACGTTATACATTACATGTTATACGTTATACGTTATACGTTATACGTTATACGTTATACGTCATAGGTTATACGTTATATGTTATACGTTATACGTTATACGTAATACGTTATACGTTATACGTTATACGTTATACGTCATACGTTATACGTTATAGGTGTTACGTTATACGTTATACGTTATACGTTATACGTTATACGTTATACGTTATACGTCATACGTTATACGTTATAGGTGTTACGTTATACGTTATACGTTATACGTTATACGCTATTCGTAATACGTTATACGTGATACGTTATACGTTATACGTTGTACGTTATACGTTATACGTTATACGTTATACGTTATACGTTATTCGTTATACGTTATACGTTATACACTACATGTTTTACGTTACACGTTATACGTTATACCTTATACGTTATACGTTATACGTTATACGTTATACGTTATACGTTATACGTCATACGTTATACGTCATTCGTAATACGTTATACGTGATACGTTATACGTTGTACGTTATACGTTATACGTTATACGTTATACGTTATACGTTATACGTTATACGTTATACGTTATACGTTATACGTTGTACGTTATACGTTATACGTTATACGTTATACGTTATTCGTTATACGTTATACGTTATACATTACATGTTTTACGTTATACGTTATACGTTATACGTTATACGTTATACGTTATACGTTATACGTTATACGTTATACGTTATACGTTATACGTTATACGTTATACGTTATACGTCATACGTTATACGTCATTCGTAATACGTTATACGTTATACGTTATACGTTGTACGTCATACGTTATACGTTATAGGTGTTACGTTATACGTTATACGTTATATGTTATACGGTATTCGTAATACGTTATACGTGATACATTATACGTTATACGTTGTACGTTATACGTTATACGTTATACGTTATACGTTATACGTTATACGTTATACGTTATACGTTATACGTTATACGTTATACGTTATACGTCATACGTTATACGTTATAGGTGTTACGTTATACGTTATACGTTATACGTTATACGTTATACGTTATACGTTATACGTTATACGTTATTCGTTATACGTTATACCTTATACATTACATGTTATACGTTATACGTTATACATTATACGTTATACGTTATACATTACATGTTATACGTTATACGTTATACGTTATACGTTATACGTAATACGTTATACGTTATACGTTATACGTCATACGTTATACGTTATAGGTGTTACGTTATACGTTATACGTTATACGTTATACGCTATTCGTAATACGTTATACGTGATACGTTATACGTTATACGTTGTACGTTATACGTTATACGTTGTACGTTATACGTTATACGTTATACGTTATACGTTATACGTTATACGTTATACGTTATACGTTATACGTTATACGTTATACGTTATACGTTATACGTTATACGTTGTACGTTATACGTTATACGTTATACGTCATACGTTATACGTTATAGGTGTTACGTTATACGTTATACGTTATACGTTATACGTTATTCGTAATACGTTATACGTGATACGTTATACGTTGTACGTTATACGTTATACGTTGTACGCTATACGTTATACTTTATACGTTATAGGTGTTACGTTATACGTTATACGTTATACGTTATTCGTAATACGTTATACGTGATACGTTATACGTTGTACGTTATACGTTATACGTTATACGTTACACATTATACGTTATACGTTATACATTACATGTTATACGTTATACGTTATACGTTATACGTTATACGTTATACGTCATAGGTTATACGTTATATGTTATACGTTATACGTTATACGTAATACGTTATACGTTATACGTTATACGTTATACGTCATACGTTATACGTTATAGGTGTTACGTTATACGTTATACGATATACGTTATACGTTATACGTTGTACGCTATACGTTATACTTTATACGTTATAGGTGTTACGTTATACGTTATACGTTATACGTTATTCGTAATACGTTATACGTGATACGTTATACGTTGTACGTTATACGTTATACGTTATACGTTACACATTATACGTTATACGTTATACATTACATGTTATACGTTATACGTTATACGTTATACGTTATACGTTATTCGTTATACGTCATACGTTATACGTCATTCGTTATACGTTATACGTGATACGTTATACGTTGTACGTTATACGTTATACGTTATACGTTATACGTTATACGTTATACGTTATACGTTATACGTTATACGTTATACGTTATACGTTATACGTTATACGTTGTACGTTATACGTTATACGTTATACGTTATACGTTATTCGTTATACGTTATACGTTATACATTACATGTTTTACGTAATACGTTATACGTTATACGTTATACGTTATACGTCATACGTTATACGTTATAGGTGTTACGTTATACGTTATACGATATACGTTATACGTTATACGTTGTACGCTATACGTTATACTTTATACGTTATAGGTGTTACGTTATACGTTATACGTTATACGTTATTCGTAATACGTTATACGTGATACGTTATACGTTGTACGTTATACGTTATACGTTATACGTTACACATTATACGTTATACGTTATACATTACATGTTATACGTTATACGTTATACGTTATACGTTATACGTTATACGTTATACGTCATACGTTATACGTCATTCGTTATACGTTATACGTGATACGTTATACGTTGTACGTTATACGTTATACGTTATACGTTATACGTTATACGTTATACGTTATACGTTATACGTTATACGTTATACGTTATACGTTATACGTTATACGTTATACGTTGTACGTTATACGTTATACGTTATACGTTATACGTTATACGTCATACGTTATACGTTATAGGTGTTACGTTATACGTTATACGATATACGTTATACGTTATACGTTATACGTTGTACGCTATACGTTATACTTTATACGTTATAGGTGTTACGTTATACGTTATACGTTATACGTTATTCGTAATACGTTATACGTGATACGTTATACGTTATACGTTGTACGTTATGCGTTATACGTTATACGTTATACGTTACACGTTATACGTTATACGTTATACGATATACGTTATACGTTATACATTACATGTTTTACGTTATACGTTATACGTTATACGTTATACGTTATACGTTATACGTTATACGTTATACGTTATACGTTATACGTCACACGTTATACGTCATTCGTTATACGTTATACGTGATACGTTATACGTTGTACGTTATACGTTATACGTTATACGTTATACGTTATACGTTATACGTTATACGTTATACGTTATACGTTATACGTTATACGTTATACGTTATACGTTATGCGTTATACGTTATACGTTGTACGTTATACGTTATACGTTATACGTTATACGTTATTCGTTATACGTTATACGTTATACATTACATGTTTTACGTTATACGTTATACGTTATACGTTATACGTTATACCTTATACGTTATACGTTATACGTTATACGTTATACGTCATACGTTATACGTCATTCGTAATACGTTATACGTGATACGTTATACGTTGTACGTTATACGTTATACGTTATACGTTATACGTTATACGTTATACGTTATACGTTATACGTTATACGTTATACGTTATACGTTATACGTTATACGTTATACGTCATACGTTATACGTTATTCGTTATACGTTATACGTTATACGTTGTACGTTATACGTTATACGTTATACGTTATACGTTATTCGTTATACGTTATACGTTATACATTACATGTTATACGTTACACGTTGTACGTTATACGTTATACGTTATACGTTATACGTTATACGTTATACTTTATACGTTATACGTTATACGTTATACGTTATGCCTTATACGTTATACGTTATACGTTATACGTTAGACGTTATACGTTATACGTTATACGTTATACGATATACGTTATACGTTATACGTTGTACGCTATACGTTATACTTTATACGTTATAGGTGTTACGTTATACGTTATACGTTATACGTTATTCGTAATACGTTATACGTGATACGTTATACGTTGTACGTTATACGTTATACGTTATACGTTACACATTATACGTTATACGTTATACATTACATGTTATACGTTATACGTTATACGTTATACGTTATACGTTATACGTCATAGGTTATACGTTATATGTTATACGTTATACGTTATACGCAATACGTTATACGTTATACGTTATACGTTATACGTCATACGTTATACGTTATAGGTGTTACGTTATACGTTATACGTTATACGTTATACGTTATTCGTAATACGTTATACGTGATACGTTATACGTTGTACGTTATACGTTATACGTTGCACGTTATACGTTATACGTTATACGTTATACGTTATTCGTTATACGTTATACGTTATACATTACATGTTTTACGTTATACGTTATACGTTATACGTTTTACGTTATACGTTATACGTTATACGTTATACGTTATACGTTATACGTTGTACGTCATACGTTATACGTTATACGTTATACGTTATACGTTATACGATATACGTCATACGTTATACGTCATTCGTAATACGTTATACGTGATACGTTATACGTTGTACGTTATACGTTATACGTTATACGTTATACGTTATACGTTATACGTTATACGTTATACGTTATACGTTATACGTTATACGTCATACGTTATACGTTATAGGTGTTACGTTATACGTTATACGTTATACGTTATACGTTATACGTTATACGTTATACGTTATACGTTATACGTTATTCGTTATACGTTATACCTTATACATTACATGTTATACGTTATACGTTATACATTATACGTTATACGTTATACGTTATACGTTATACGTTATACGTTATACGTTATACGTTATACGTTATACGTTATACGTTATACGTTATACGTTATACGTTATACGTTATTCGTTATACGTCATACGTTATACGTTATAGGTGTTACGTTATACGTTATACGTTATACGTTATACGTTATACGTTATACGTTATACGTTATACGTTATACGTTATTCGTTATACGTTATACGTTATACATTACATGTTATACGTTATACGTTATACATTATACGTTATACGTTATACATTACATGTTATACGTTATACGTTATACGTTATACGTTATACGTTATACGTTATACGTTATACGTTATACGTTATACGTTATACGTTATACGTTATACGTTATACGTTGTACGTTATACGTTATACGTCATACGTTATACGTCATTCGTAATACGTTATACATGATACGTTATACGTTGTACGTTATACGTTATACGTTATACGTTATACGTTATACGTTATACGTTATACGTTATACGTTATACGTTATACGTTGTACGTTATACGTTATACGTTATACGTCATACGTTATACGTTATAGGTGTTACGTTATACGTTATACGTTATACGTTATACGTTATTCGTAATACGTTATACGTGATACGTTATACGTTGTACGTTATACGTTATACGTTGTACGCTATACGTTATACTTTATACGTTATAGGTGTTACGTTATACGTTATACGTTATACGTTATTCGTAATACGTTATACGTGATACGTTATACGTTGTACGTTATACGTTATACGTTATACGTTACACATTATACGTTATACGTTATACATTACATGTTATACGTTATACGTTATACGTTATACGTTATACGTTATACGTCATAGGTTATACGTTATATGTTATACGTTATACGTTATACGTAATACGTTATACGTTATACGTTATACGTTATACGTCATACGTTATACGTTATAGGTGTTACGTTATACGTTATACGTTATACGTTATACGTTATACGTTATACGTTATACGTCATACGTTATACGTTATAGGTGTTACGTTATACGTTATACGTTATACGTTATACGCTATTCGTAATACGTTATACGTGATACGTTATACGTTATACGTTGTACGTTATACGTTATACGTTATACGTTATACGTTATACGTTATTCGTTATACGTTATACGTTATACATTACATGTTTTACGTTACACGTTATACGTTATACCTTATACGTTATACGTTATACGTTATACGTTATACGTTATACGTTATACGTCATACGTTATACGTCATTCGTAATACGTTATACGTGATACGTTATACGTTGTACGTTATACGTTATACGTTATACGTTATACGTTATACGTTATACGTTATACGTTATACGTTATACGTTATACGTTATACGTTATACGTTGTACGTTATACGTTATACGTTATACGTTATACGTTATTCGTTATACGTTATACGTTATACATTACATGTTTTACGTTATACGTTATACGTTATACGTTATACGTTATACGTTATACGTTATACGTTATACGTTATACGTTATACGTTATACGTTATACGTTATACGTTATACGTCATACGTTATACGTCATTCGTAATACGTTATACGTGATACGTTATACGTTGTACGTTATACGTTGTACGTTATACGTTATACGTTATACGTTATACGTTATACGTTATACGTTATACGTTATACGTTATACGTTATACGTTATACGTTATACGTTATACGTTATACGTTATACGTTATACGTTATACGTTATACGTTGTACGTCATACGTTATACGTTATAGGTGTTACGTTATACGTTATACGTTATATGTTATACGCTATTCGTAATACGTTATACGTGATACATTATACGTTATACGTTGTACGTTATACGTTATACGTTATACGTTATACGTTATACGTTATTCGTTATACGTTATACGTTATACATTACATGTTTTACGTTACACGTTATACGTTATACCTTATACGTTATACGTTATACGTTATACGTTATACGTTATACGTTATACGTCATACGTTATACGTCATTCGTAATACGTTATACATGATACGTTATACGTTGTACGTTATACGTTATACGTTATACGTTATACGTTATACGTTATACGTTATACGTTATACGTTATACGTTATACGTTGTACGTTATACGTTATACGTTATACGTTATACGTTATTCGTTATACGTTATACGTTATACATTACATGTTTTACGTTATACGTTATACGTTATACGTTATACGTTATACGTTATACGTTATACGTTATACGTTATACGTTATACGTTATACGTTATACGTTATACGTTATACGTTATACGTTATACGTTATACGTTATACGTCATACGTTATACGTCATTCGTAATACGTTATACGTGATACGTTATACGTTGTACGTTATACGTTATACGTTATACGTTATACGTTATACGTTATACGTTATACGTTATACGTTATACGTTATACGTTATACGTTATACGTTATACGTTATACGTTATACGTTATACGTTATACGTTATACGTTATACGTTATACGTTATACGTTATACGTTATACGTTATACGTTATACGTTATACGTTATACGTTATACGTTATACGTTGTACGTCATACGTTATACGTTATAGGTGTTACGTTATACGTTATACGTTATATGTTATACGCTATTCGTAATACGTTATACGTGATACATTATACGTTATACGTTGTACGTTATACGTTATACGTTATACGTTATACGTTATACGTTATTCGTTATACGTTATACGTTATACATTACATGTTTTACGTTACACGTTATACGTTATACCTTATACGTTATACGTTATACGTTATACGTTATACGTTATACGTTATACGTCATACGTTATACGTCATTCGTAATACGTTATACATGATACGTTATACGTTGTACGTTATACGTTATACGTTATACGTTATACGTTATACGTTATACGTTATACGTTATACGTTATACGTTATACGTTGTACGTTATACGTTATACGTTATACGTTATACGTTATTCGTTATACGTTATACGTTATACATTACATGTTTTACGTTATACGTTATACGTTATACGTTATACGTTATACGTTATACGTTATACGTTATACGTTATACGTTATACGTTATACGTTATACGTTATACGTTATACGTTATACGTTATACGTTATACGTTATACGTTATACGTTATACGTTATACGTCATACGTTATACGTCATTCGTAATACGTTATACGTGATACGTTATACGTTGTACGTTATACGTTATACGTTATACGTTATACGTTATACGTTATACGTTATACGTTATACGTTATACGTTATACGTTATACGTTATACGTTATACGTTATACGTTATACGTTATACGTTATACGTTATACGTTATACGTTATACGTTATACGTTATACGTTATACGTTATACGTTATACGTTATACGTTATACGTTATACGTTATACGTTATACGTTATACGTTATACGTTGTACGTTGTACGTTGTACGTTGTACGTTGTACGTTATACGTTATACGTTATACGTTATACGTTATACGTTATACGTTCTACGTTATACGTTCTACGTTATACGTTATACGTTATACGTTATACGTTATACGTTATACGTTATACGTTATACGTCATACGTTATACGTTATAGGTGTTACGTTATACGTTATACGTTATACGTTATACGTTATACGTTATAGGTGTTACGTTATACGTTATACGTTATACGTTATACGTTATACGTTATACGTTATACGTCATACGTTATACGTTATAGGTGTTACGTTATACGTTATACGTTATACGTTATACGCTATTCGTAATACGTTATACGTGATACGTTATACGTTATACGTTGTACGTTATACGTTATACGTTATACGTTATACGTTATACGTTATTCGTTATACGTTATACGTTATACATTACATGTTTTACGTTACACGTTATACGTTATACCTTATACGTTATACGTTATACGTTATACGTTATACGTTATACGTTATACGTCATACGTTATACGTCATTCGTAATACGTTATACGTGATACGTTATACGTTGTACGTTATACGTTATACGTTATACGTTATTCGTAATACGTTATACGTGATACGTTATACGTTGTACGTTATACGTTATACGTTATACGTTACACATTATACGTTATACGTTATACATTACATGTTATACGTTATACGTTATACGTTATACGTTATACGTTATACGTCATAGGTTATACGTTATATGTTATACGTTATACGTTATACGCAATACGTTATACGTTATACGTTATACGTTATACGTTATACGTTATTCGTAATACGTTATACGTGATACGTTATACGTTGTACGTTATACGTTATACGTTGTACGTTATACGTTATACGTTATACGTTATACGTTATTCGTTATACGTTATACGTTATACATTACATGTTTTACGTTATACGTTATACGTTATACGTTATACGTTATACGTTATACGTTATACGTTATACGTTATACGTTATACGTTATACGTTGTACGTCATACGTTATACGTTATAGGTGTTACGTTATACGTTATACGTTATATGTTATACGCTATTCGTAATACGTTATACGTGATACGTTATACGTTATACGTTGTACGTTATACGTTATACGTTATACGTTATACGTTATACGTTATTCGTTATACGTTATACGTTATACATTACATGTTTTACGTTATACGTTATACGTTATACGTTATACGTTATACGTTATACGTTATACGTTATACGTTATACGTTATACGTTATACGTTATACGTTATACGTTATACGTTATACGTTATACGATATACGTCATACGTTATACGTCATTCGTAATACGTTATACGTGATACGTTATACGTTGTACGTTATACGTTATACGTTATACGTTATACGTTATACGTTATACGTTATACGTTATACGTTATACGTTATACGTTATACGTCATACGTTATACGTTATAGGTGTTACGTTATACGTTATACGTTATACGTTATACGTTATACGTTATACGTTATACGTTATACGTTATTCGTTATACGTTATACCTTATACATTACATGTTATACGTTATACGTTATACATTATACGTTATACGTTATACATTACATGTTATACGTTATACGTTATACGTTATACGTTATACGTTATACGTTATACGTTATACGTTATTCGTTATACGTCATACGTTATACGTTATAGGTGTTACGTTATACGTTATACGTTATACGTTATACGTTATACGTTATACGTTATACGTTATACGTTATACGTTATACGTTATTCGTTATACGTTATACGTTATACATTACATGTTATACGTTATACGTTATACATTATACGTTATACGTTATACATTACATGTTATACGTTATACGTTATACGTTATACGTTATACGTTATACGTTATACGTTACACGTTATACGTTATACGTTATACGTTATACGTTATACGTTATACGTTATACGTTGTACGTTATACGTTATACGTCATACGTTATACGTCATTCGTAATACGTTATACATGATACGTTATACGTTGTACGTTATACGTTATACGTTATACGTTATACGTTATACGTTATACGTTATACGTTATACGTTATACGTTATACGTTGTACGTTATACGTTATACGTTATACGTCATACGTTATACGTTATAGGTGTTACGTTATACGTTATACGTTATACGTTATACGTTATACGTTATTCGTAATACGTTATACGTGATACGTTATACGTTGTACGTTATACGTTATACGTTGTACGCTATACGTTATACTTTATACGTTATAGGTGTTACGTTATACGTTATACGTTATACGTTATTCGTAATACGTTATACGTGATACGTTATACGTTGTACGTTATACGTTATACGTTATACGTTACACATTATACGTTATACGTTATACATTACATGTTATACGTTATACGTTATACGTTATACGTTATACGTTATACGTCATAGGTTATACGTTATATGTTATACGTTATACGTTATACGTAATACGTTATACGTTATACGTTATACGTTATACGTCATACGTTATACGTTATAGGTGTTACGTTATACGTTATACGTTATACGTTATAGGTTATACGTTATACGTTATACGTCATACGTTATACGTTATAGGTGTTACGTTATACGTTATACGTTATACGTTATACGCTATTCGTAATACGTTATACGTGATACGTTATACGTTATACGTTGTACGTTATACGTTATACGTTATACGTTATACGTTATACGTTATTCGTTATACGTTATACGTTATACACTACATGTTTTACGTTACACGTTATACGTTATACCTTATACGTTATACGTTATACGTTATACGTTATACGTTATACGTTATACGTCATACGTTATACGTCATTCGTAATACGTTATACGTGATACGTTATACGTTGTACGTTATACGTTATACGTTATACGTTATACGTTATACGTTATACGTTATACGTTATACGTTATACGTTATACGTTGTACGTTATACGTTATACGTTATACGTTATACGTTATTCGTTATACGTTATACGTTATACATTACATGTTTTACGTTATACGTTATACGTTATACGTTATACGTTATACGTTATACGTTATACGTTATACGTTATACGTTATACGTTATACGTTATACGTTACACGTTATACGTTATACGTTATACGTCATACGTTATACGTCATTCGTAATACGTTATACGTGATACGTTATACGTTGTACGTTATACGTTATACGTTATACGTTATACGTTATACGTTATACGTTATACGTTATACGTTATACGTTATACGTTATACGTTATACGTTATACGTTATACGTTATACGTTATACGTTATACGTTATACGTTGTACGTCATACGTTATACGTTATAGGTGTTACGTTATACGTTATACGTTATATGTTATACGCTATTCGTAATACGTTATACGTGATACATTATACGTTATACGTTGTACGTTATACGTTATACGTTATACGTTATACGTTATACGTTATTCGTTATACGTTATACGTTATACATTACATGTTTTACGTTACACGTTATACGTTATACCTTATACGTAATACGTGATACGTTATACGTTGTACGTTATACGTTATACGTTATACGTTATACGTTATACGTTATACGTTATACGTTATACGTTATACGTCATACGTTATACGTTATAGGTGTTACGTTATACGTTATACGTTATACGTTATACGTTATACGTTATACGTTATACGTTATACGTTATTCGTTATACGTTATACCTTATACATTACATGTTATACGTTATACGTTATACATTATACGTTATACGTTATACATTACATGTTATACGTTATACGTTATACGTTATACGTTATACGTTATACGTTATACGTTATACGTCATACGTTATACGTTATAGGTGTTACGTTATACGTTATACGTTATACGTTATACGCTATTCGTAATACGTTATACGTGATACGTTATACGTTATACGTTGTACGTTATACGTTATACGTTGTACGTTATACGTTATACGTTATACGTTATACGTTATACGTTATACGTTATACGTTATACGTTATACGTTATACGTTGTACGTTATACGTTATACGTTATACGTTATACGTTATACGTTATACGTTGTACGTTGTACGTTGTACGTTATACGTTATACGTTATACGTTATACGTTATACGTTATACGTTATACGTTATACGTTATACGTTATACGTTATACGTTATACGTTATACGTTATACGTTATACGTTATACGTTATACGTTATACGTTATTCGTTATACGTCATACGTTATACGTTATAGGTGTTACGTTATACGTTATACGTTATACGTTATACGTTATACGTTATACGTTATACGTTATACGTTATTCGTTATACGTTATACGTTATACATTACATGTTATACGTTATACGTTATACATTATACGTTATACGTTATACATTACATGTTATACGTTATACGTTATACGTTATACGTTATACGTTATACGTTATACGTTATACGTTATACGTTATACGTTATACGTTATACGTTATACGTTATACGTTATACGTTGTACGTTATACGTTATACGTCATACGTTATACGTCATTCGTAATACGTTATACATGATACGTTATACGTTGTACGTTATACGTTATACGTTATACGTTATACGTTATACGTTATACGTTATACGTTATACGTTATACGTTATACGTTATACGTTGTACGTTATACGTTATACGTTATACGTCATACGTTATACGTTATAGGTGTTACGTTATACGTTATACGTTATACGTTATACGTTATTCGTAATACGTTATACGTGATACGTTATACGTTGTACGTTATACGTTATACGTTGTACGCTATACGTTATACTTTATACGTTATAGGTGTTACGTTATACGTTATACGTTATACGTTATTCGTAATACGTTATACGTGATACGTTATACGTTGTACGTTATACGTTATACGTTATACGTTACACATTATACGTTATACGTTATACATTACATGTTATACGTTATACGTTATACGTTATACGTTATACGTTATACGTCATAGGTTATACGTTATATGTTATACGTTATACGTTATACGTAATACGTTATACGTTATACGTTATACGTTATACGTCATACGTTATACGTTATAGGTGTTACGTTATACGTTATACGTTATACGTTATACGTTATACGTTATACGTTATACGTCATACGTTATACGTTATAGGTGTTACGTTATACGTTATACGTTATACGTTATACGCTATTCGTAATACGTTATACGTGATACGTTATACGTTATACGTTGTACGTTATACGTTATACGTTATACGTTATACGTTATACGTTATTCGTTATACGTTATACGTTATACATTACATGTTTTACGTTACACGTTATACGTTATACGTTATACGTTATACGTCATACGTTATACGTTATAGGTGTTACGTTATACGTTATACGTTATACGTTATACGCTATTCGTAATACGTTATACGTGATACGTTATACGTTATACGTTGTACGTTATACGTTATACGTTGTACGTTATACGTTATACGTTATACGTTATACGTTATACGTTATTCGTTATACGTTATACGTTATACGTTATACGTTGTACGTTATACGTTATACGTTATACGTTATACGTTATACGTTATACGTTGTACGTTGTACGTTGTACGTTATACGTTATACGTTATACGTTATACGTTATACGTTATACGTTATACGTTATACGTTATACGTTATACGTTATACGTTATACGTTATACGTTATACGTTATACGTTATTCGTTATACGTCATACGTTATACGTTATAGGTGTTACGTTATACGTTATACGTTATACGTTATACGTTATACGTTATACGTTATACGTTATACGTTATACGTTATTCGTTATACGTTATACGTTATACATTACATGTTATACGTTATACGTTATACATTATACGTTATACGTTATACATTACATGTTATACGTTATACGTTATACGTTATACGTTATACGTTATACGTTATACGTTATACGTTATACGTTATACGTTATACGTTATACGTTATACGTTATACGTTATACGTTATACGTTGTACGTTATACGTTATACGTCATACGTTATACGTCATTCGTAATACGTTATACATGATACGTTATACGTTGTACGTTATACGTTATACGTTATACGTTATACGTTATACGTTATACGTTATACGTTATACGTTATACGTTATACGTTGTACGTTATACGTTATACGTTATACGTCATACGTTATACGTTATAGGTGTTACGTTATACGTTATACGTTATACGTTATTCGTAATACGTTATACGTGATACGTTATACGTTGTACGTTATACGTTATACGTTATACGTTACACATTATACGTTATACGTTATACATTACATGTTATACGTTATACGTTATACGTTATACGTTATACGTTATACGTCATAGGTTATACGTTATATGTTATACGTTATACGTTATACGTAATACGTTATACGTTATACGTTATACGTTATACGTCATACGTTATACGTTATAGGTGTTACGTTATACGTTATACGTTATACGTTATACGTTATACGTTATACGTTATACGTCATACGTTATACGTTATAGGTGTTACGTTATACGTTATACGTTATACGTTATACGCTATTCGTAATACGTTATACGTGATACGTTATACGTTATACGTTGTACGTTATACGTTATACGTTATACGTTATACGTTATACGTTATTCGTTATACGTTATACGTTATACATTACATGTTTTACGTTACACGTTATACGTTATACCTTATACGTTATACGTTATACGTTATACGTTATACGTTATACGTTATACGTTATACGTCATACGTTATACGTCATTCGTAATACGTTATACGTGATACGTTATACGTTGTACGTTATACGTTATACGTTATACGTTATACGTTATACGTTATACGTTATACGTTATACGTTATACGTTATACGTTGTACGTTATACGTTATACGTTATACGTTATACGTTATTCGTTATACGTTATACGTTATACATTACATGTTTTACGTTATACGTTATACGTTATACGTTATACGTTATACGTTATACGTTATACGTTATACGTTATACGTTATACGTTATACGTTATACGTTATACGTTATACGTCATACGTTATACGTCATTCGTAATACGTTATACGTGATACGTTATACGTTGTACGTTATACGTTATACGTTATACGTTATACGTTATACGTTATACGTTATACGTTATACGTTATACGTTATACGTTATACGTTATACGTTATACGTTATACGTTATACGTTATACGTTATACGTTATACGTTATACGTTATACGTTATACGTTATAGGTGTTACGTTATACGTTATACGTTATACGTTATACGTTATACGTTATACGTTATACGTCATACGTTATACGTTATAGGTGTTACGTTATACGTTATACGTTATACGTTATACGCTATTCGTAATACGTTATACGTGATACGTTATACGTTATACGTTGTACGTTATACGTTATACGTTATACGTTATACGTTATACGTTATTCGTTATACGTTATACGTTATACATTACATGTTTTACGTTACACGTTATACGTTATACCTTATACGTTATACGTGATACGTTATACGTTGTACGTTATACGTTATACGTTATACGTTATACGTTATACGTTATACGTTATACGTTATACGTTATACGTTATACGTTATACGTTGTACGTCATACGTTATACGTTATAGGTGTTACGTTATACGTTATACGTTATACGTTATACGTTATACGTTGTACGTTGTACGTTGTACGTTATACGTTATACGTTATACGTTATACGTTATACGTTATACGTTATACGTTATACGTTATACGTTATACGTTATACCTTATACATTACATGTTATACGTTATACGTTATACATTATACGTTATACGTTATACATTACATGTTATACGTTATACGTTATACGTTATACGTTATACGTTATACGTTATACGTTATACGTCATACGTTATACGTTATACGTTATACGTTATACGTTATACGTTATACGTTGTACGTTATACGTTATACGTTATACGTTATACGTTATACGTTATACGTTGTACGTTGTACGTTGTACGTTATACGTTATACGTTATACGTTATACGTTATACGTTATACGTTATACGTTATACGTTATACGTTATACGTTATACGTTATACGTTATACGTTATACGTTATACGTTGTACGTCATACGTTATACGTTATAGGTGTTACGTTATACGTTATACGTTATATGTTATACGCTATTCGTAATACGTTATACGTGATACATTATACGTTATACGTTGTACGTTATACGTTACACGTTATACGTTATACGTTATACGTTATTCGTTATACGTTATACGTTATACATTACATGTTTTACGTTACACGTTATACGTTATACCTTATACGTTATACGTGATACGTTATACGTTGTACGTTATACGTTATACGTTATACGTTATACGTTATACGTTATACGTTATACGTTATACGTTATACGTTATACGTTATACGTTATACGTCATACGTTATACGTTATAGGTGTTACGTTATACGTTATACGTTATACGTTATACGTTATACGTTATACGTTATACGTTATACGTTATTCGTTATACGTTATACCTTATACATTACATGTTATACGTTATACGTTATACATTATACGTTATACGTTATACATTACATGTTATACGTTATACGTTATACGTTATACGTTATACGTTATACGTTATACGTTATACGTCATACGTTATACGTTATAGGTGTTACGTTATACGTTATACGTTATACGTTATACGCTATTCGTAATACGTTATACGTGATACGTTATACGTTATACGTTGTACGTTATACGTTATACGTTGTACGTTATACGTTATACGTTATACGTTATAAGTTATACGTTATACGTTATACGTTATACGTTATACGTTATACGTTATACGTTATACGTTATACGTTGTACGTTATACGTTATACGTTATACGTTATACGTTATACGTTATACGTTGTACGTTGTACGTTGTACGTTATACGTTATACGTTATACGTTATACGTTATACGTTATACGTTATACGTTATACGTTATACGTTATACGTTATACGTTATACGTTATACGTTATACGTTATACGTTATACGTTATACGTTATTCGTTATACGTCATACGTTATACGTTATAGGTGTTACGTTATACGTTATACGTTATACGTTATACGTTATACGTTATACGTTATACGTTGTACGTTATTCGTTATACGTTATACGTTATACATTACGTGTTATACGTTATACGTTATACATTATACGTTATACGTTATACATTACATGTTATACGTTATACGTTATACGTTATACGTTATACGTTATACGTTATACGTTATACGTTATACGTTATACGTTATACGTTATACGTTATACGTTATACGTTATACGTTGTACGTTATACGTTATACGTCATACGTTATACGTCATTCGTAATACGTTATACATGATACGTTATACGTTGTACGTTATACGTTATACGTTATACGTTATACGTTATACGTTATACGTTATACGTTATACGTTATACGTTATACGTTGTACGTTATACGTTATACGTTATACGTCATACGTTATACGTTATAGGTGTTACGTTATACGTTATACGTTATACGTTATACGTTATTCGTAATACGTTATACGTGATACGTTATACGTTGTACGTTATACGTTATACGTTGTACGCTATACGTTATACTTTATACGTTATAGGTGTTACGTTATACGTTATACGTTATACGTTATTCGTAATACGTTATACGTGATACGTTATACGTTGTACGTTATACGTTATACGTTATACGTTACACATTATACGTTATACGTTATACATTACATGTTATACGTTATACGTTATACGTTATACGTTATGCGTTATACGTCATAGGTTATACGTTATATGTTATACGTTATACGTTATACGTAATACGTTATACGTTATACGTTATACGTTATACGTCATACGTTATACGTTATAGGTGTTACGTTATACGTTATACGTTATACGTTATACGTTATACGTTATACGTTATACGTCATACGTTATACGTTATAGGTGTTACGTTATACGTTATACGTTATACGTTATACGCTATTCGTAATACGTTATACGTGATACGTTATACGTTATACGTTGTACGTTATACGTTATACGTTATACGTTATACGTTATACGTTATTCGTTATACGTTATACGTTATACATTACATGTTTTACGTTACACGTTATACGTTATACCTTATACGTTATACGTTATACGTTATACGTTATACGTTATACGTTATACGTCATACGTTATACGTCATTCGTAATACGTTATACGTGATACGTTATACGTTGTACGTTATACGTTATACGTTATACGTTATACGTTATACGTTATACGTTATACGTTATACGTTATACGTTATACGTTGTACGTTATACGTTATACGTTATACGTTATACGTTATTCGTTATACGTTATACGTTATACATTACATGTTTTACGTTATACGTTATACGTTATACGTTATACGTTATACGTTATACGTTATACGTTATACGTTATACGTTATACGTTATACGTTATACGTTATACGTTATACGTCATACGTTATACGTCATTCGTAATACGTTATACGTGATACGTTATACGTTGTACGTTGTACGTTTTACGTTATACGTTATACGTTATACGTTATACGTTATACGTTATACGTTATACGTTATACGTTATACGTTATACGTTATACGTTATACGTTATACGTTATACGTTATACGTTATACGTTATACGTTATACGTTATACGTTATACGTTATACGTTATACGTTATACGTTATACGTTATACGTTATACGTTATACGTTATACGTTATACGTTGTACGTTGTACGTTGTACGTTATACGTTATACGTTATACGTTATACGTTATACGTTATACGTTATACGTTATACGTTATACGTTATACGTTATACGTTATACGTTATACGTTATACGTTATACGTTATACGTTATACGTTATACGTTATACGTCATACGTTATACGTTATAGGTGTTACGTTATACGTTATACGTTATACGTTATACGTTATACGTGATACGTTATACGTTGTACGTTATACGTTATACGTTATACGTTATACGTTATACGTTATACGTTATACGTTATACGTTATACGTTATACGTTATACGTTATACGTTATACGTTATACGTTATACGTTATACGTTATACGTTATACGTTATACGTTATACGTTATACGTTATACGTTATACGTTATACGTTATACGTTATACGTTATACGTTATACGTTATACGTTATACGTTATACGTTATACGTTATACGTTATACGTTATACGTTATACGTTATACGTTATACGTCATTCGTAATACGTTATACGTGATACGTTATACGTTGTACGTTATACGTTATACGTTATACATTACATGTTTTACGTTATACGTTATACGTTATACGTTATACGTTATACGTTATACGTTATACGTTATACGTTATACGTTATACGTTATACGTTATACGTTATACGTTATACGTTATACGTTATACGATATACGTCATACGTTATACGTCATTCGTAATACGTTATACGTGATACGTTATACGTTGTACGTTATACGTTATACGTTATACGTTATACGTTATACGTTATACGTTATACGTTATACGTTATACGTTATACGTTATACGTCATACGTTATACGTTATAGGTGTTACGTTATACGTTATACGTTATACGTTATACGTTATACGTTATACGTTATACGTTATACGTTATACGTTATTCGTTATACGTTATACGTTATACATTACATGTTATACGTTATACGTTATACATTATACGTTATACGTTATACATTACATGTTATACGTTATACGTTATACGTTATACGTTATACGTTATACGTTATACGTTATACGTCATACGTTATACGTTATAGGTGTTACGTTATACGTTATACGTTATACGTTATACGCTATTCGTAATACGTTATACGTGATACGTTATGCGTTATACGTTGTACGTTATACGTTATACGTTGTACGTTATACGTTATACGTTATACGTTATACGTTATACGTTATACGTTATACGTTATACGTTATACGTTATACGTTGTACGTTATACGTTATACGTTATACGTTATACGTTATACGTTATACGTTGTACGTTGTACGTTGTACGTTATACGTTATACGTTATACGTTATACGTTATACGTCATACGTTATACGTTATACGTTATAAGTTATACGTTATACGTTATACGTTATACGTTATACGTTATACGTTATACGTCATACGTTATACGTTATAGGTGTTACGTTATACGTTATACGTTATACGTTATACGTTATACGTTATACGTTATACGTTATACGTTATTCGTTATACGTTATACGTTATACATTACATGTTATACGTTATACGTTATACATTATACGTTATACGTTATACATTACATGTTATACGTTATACGTTATACGTTATACGTTATACGTTATACGTTATACGTTATACGTTATACGTTATACGTTATACGTTATACGTTATACGTTATACGTTGTACGTTATACGTTATACGTCATACGTTACACGTCATTCGTAATACGTTATACATGATACGTTATACGTTGTACGTTATACGTTATACGTTATACGTTATACGTTATACGTTATACGTTATACGTTATACGTTATACGTTATACGTTATACGTTGTACGTTATACGTTATACGTTATACGTCATACGTTATACGTTATAGGTGTTACGTTATACGTTATACGTTATACGTTATACGTTATACGTTATACGTCATAGGTTATACGTTATATGTTATACGTTATACGTTATACGTAATACGTTATACGTTATACGTTATACGTTATACGTCATACGTTATACGTTATAGGTGTTACGTTATACGTTATATGTGATACGTTATACGTTATACGTTATACGTTATACGTCATACGTTATACGTTATAGGTGTTACGTTATACGTTATACGTTATACGTAATACGCTATTCGTAATACGTTATACGTGATACGTTTTACGTTATACGTTGTACGTTATACGTTATACGTTATACGTTATACGTTATACGTTATTCGTTATACGTTATACGTTATACATTAAATGTTTTACGTTACACGTTATACGTTATACCTTATACGTTATACGTTATACGTTATACGTTATACGTTATACGTTATACGTCATACGTTATACGTCATTCGTAATACGTTATACGTGATACGTTATACGTTGTACGTTATACGTTATACATTACATGTTTTACGTTACACGTTATACGTTATACCTTATACGTTATACGTTATACGTTATACGTTATACGTTATACGTTATACGTCATACGTTATACGTCATTCGTAATACGTTATACGTGATACGTTATACGTTGTACGTTATACGTTATACGTTATACGTTATACGTTATACGTTATACGTTATACGTTATACGTTATACGTTATACGTTATACGTTGTACGTTGTACGTTGTACGTTATACGTTATACGTTATACGTTATACGTTATACGTCATACGTTATACGTTATACGTTATAAGTTATACGTTATACGTTATACGTTATACGTTATACGTTATACGTTATACGTCATACGTTATACGTTATAGGTGTTACGTTATACGTTATACGTTATACGTTATACGTTATACGTTATACGTTATACGTTATACGTTATTCGTTATACGTTATACGTTATACATTACATGTTATACGTTATACGTTATACATTATACGTTATACGTTATACATTACATGTTATACGTTATACGTTATACGTTATACGTTATACGTTATACGTTATACGTTATACGTTATACGTTATACGTTATACGTTATACGTTATACGTTATACGTTGTACGTTATACGTTATACGTCATACGTTACACGTCATTCGTAATACGTTATACATGATACGTTATACGTTGTACGTTATACGTTATACGTTATACGTTATACGTTATACGTTATACGTTATACGTTATACGTTATACGTTATACGTTATACGTTGTACGTTATACGTTATACGTTATACGTCATACGTTATACGTTATAGGTGTTACGTTATACGTTATACGTTATACGTTATACGTTATACGTTATACGTCATAGGTTATACGTTATATGTTATACGTTATACGTTATACGTAATACGTTATACGTTATACGTTATACGTTATACGTCATACGTTATACGTTATAGGTGTTACGTTATACGTTATATGTGATACGTTATACGTTATACGTTATACGTTATACGTCATACGTTATACGTTATAGGTGTTACGTTATACGTTATACGTTATACGTAATACGCTATTCGTAATACGTTATACGTGATACGTTTTACGTTATACGTTGTACGTTATACGTTATACGTTATACGTTATACGTTATACGTTATTCGTTATACGTTATACGTTATACATTAAATGTTTTACGTTACACGTTATACGTTATACCTTATACGTTATACGTTATACGTTATACGTTATACGTTATACGTTATACGTCATACGTTATACGTCATTCGTAATACGTTATACGTGATACGTTATACGTTGTACGTTATACGTTATACATTACATGTTTTACGTTACACGTTATACGTTATACCTTATACGTTATACGTTATACGTTATACGTTATACGTTATACGTTATACGTCATACGTTATACGTCATTCGTAATACGTTATACGTGATACGTTATACGTTGTACGTTATACGTTATACGTTATACGTTATACGTTATACGTTATACGTTATACGTTATACGTTATACGTTATACGTTGTACGTTATACGTTATACGTTATACGTTGTACGCTATACGTTATACTTTATACGTTATAGGTGTTACGTTATACGTTATACGTTATACGTTATTCGTAATACGTTATACGTGATACGTTATACGTTGTACGTTATACGTTATACGTTATACGTTACACATTATACGTTATACGTTATACATTACATGTTATACGTTATACGTTATACGTTATACGTTATACGTTATACGTCATAGGTTATACGTTATATGTTATACGTTATACGTTATACGTAATACGTTATACGTTATACGTTATACGTTATACGTCATACGTTATACGTTATAGGTGTTACGTTATACGTTATACGTGATACGTTATACGTTATACGTTATACGTTATACGTCATACGTTATACGTTATAGGTGTTACGTTATACGTTATACGTTATACGTAATACGCTATTCGTAATACGTTATACGTGATACGTTTTACGTTATACGTTGTACGTTATACGTTATACGTTATACGTTATACGTTATACGTTATTCGTTATACGTTATACGTTATACATTACATGTTTTACGTTACACGTTATACGTTATACCTTATACGTTATACGTTATACGTTATACGTTATACGTTATACGTTATACGTCATACGTTATACGTCATTCGTAATACGTTATACGTGATACGTTATACGTTGTACGTTATACGTTATACGTTATACGTTATACGTTATACGTTATACGTTATACGTTATACGTTATACGTTATACGTTGTACGTTATACGTTATACGTTATACGTTATACGTTATTCGTTATACGTTATACGTTATACATTACATGTTTTACGTTATACGTTATACGTTATACGTTATACGTTATACGTTATACGTTATACGTTATACGTTATACGTTATACGTTATACGTTATACGTTTTACGTTATACGTTATACGTTATACGTTATACGTTGTACGTCATACGTTATACGTTATAGGTGTTACGTTATACGTTATACGTTATATGTTATACGCTATTCGTAATACGTTATACGTGATACATTATACGTTATACGTTGTACGTTATACGTTATACGTTATACGTTATACGTTATACGTTATTCGTTATACGTTATACGTTATACATTACATGTTTTACGTTACACGTTATACGTTATACCTTATACGTTATACGTTATACGTTATACGTTATACGTTATACGTTATACGTCATACGTTATACGTCATTCGTAATACGTTATACATGATACGTTATACGTTGTACGTTATACGTTATACGTTATACGTTATACGTTATACGTTATACGTTATACGTTATACGTTATACGTTATACGTTATACGTTATACGTTGTACGTTATACGTTATACGTTATACGTTATACGTTATACATTACATGTTTTACGTTATACGTTATACGTTATACGTTATACGTTATACGTTATACGTTATACGTTATACGTTATACGTTATACGTTATACGTTATACGTTATACGTTATACGTTATACGTTATACGTTATACGTCATACGTTATACGTCATTCGTAATACGTTATACGTGATACGTTATACGTTGTACGTTATACGTTATACGTTATACGTTATACGTTATACGTTATACGTTATACGTTATACGTTATACGTTATACGTTATACGTTATACGTTATACGTTATACGTTATACGTTATACGTTATACGTTATACGTTATACGTTATACGTTATACGTTATACGTTATACGTTATACGTTATACGTTATACGTTGTACGTTGTACGTTGTACGTTATACGTTATACGTTATACGTTATACGTTATACGTTATACGTTATACGTTATACGTTATACGTTATACGTTATACGTTATACGTTATACGTTATACGTTATACGTTATACGTCATACGTTATACGTTATAGGTGTTACGTTATACGTTATACGTTATACGTTATACGTTATACGTGATACGTTATACGTTGTACGTTATACGTTATACGTTATACGTTATACGTTATACGTTATACGTTATACGTTATACGTTATACGTTATACGTTATACGTTATACGTTATACGTTATACGTTATACGTTATACGTTATACGTTATACGTTATACGTTATACGTTATACGTTATACGTTATACGTTATACGTTATACGTTATACGTTATACGTTATACGTTATACGTTATACGTTATACGTTATACGTTATACGTCATTCGTAATACGTTATACGTGATACGTTATACGTTGTACGTTATACGTTACACGTTATACATTACATGTTTTACGTTATACGTTATACGTTATACGTTATACGTTATACGTTATACGTTATACGTTATACGTTATACGTTATACGTTATACGTTATACGTTATACGTTATACGTTATACGTTATACGATATACGTCATACGTTATACGTCATTCGTAATACGTTATACGTGATACGTTATACGTTGTACGTTATACGTTATACGTTATACGTTATACGTTATACGTTATACGTTATACGTTATACGTTATACGTTATACGTTATACGTTATACGTTATACGTTATACGTCATACGTTATACGTTATAGGTGTTACGTTATACGTTATACGTTATACGTTATACGTTATACGTTATACGTTATACGTTATACGTTATACGTTATACGTTATTCGTTATACGTTATACGTTATACATTACATGTTATACGTTATACGTTATACATTATACGTTATACGTTATACATTACATGTTATACGTTATACGTTATACGTTATACGTTATACGTTATACGTTATACGTTATACGTCATACGTTATACGTTATAGGTGTTACGTTATACGTTATACGTTATACGTTATACGCTATTCGTAATACGTTATACGTGATACGTTATACGTTATACGTTGTACGTTATACGTTATACGTTGTACGTTATACGTTATACGTTATACGTTATACGTTATACGTTATACGTTATACGTTATACGTTATACGTTATACGTTATACGTTGTACGTTATACGTTATACGTTATACGTTATACGTTCTACGTTATACGTTGTACGTTGTACGTTGTACGTTATACGTTATACGTTATACGTTATACGTTATACGTTATACGTTATACGTTATACGTTATACGTTATACGTTATACGTTATACGTTATACGTTATACGTTATACGTTATACGTCATACGTTATACGTTATAGGTGTTACGTTATACGTTATACGTTATACGTTATACGTTATACGTTATACGTTATACGTTATACGTTATACGTTATACGTTATTCGTTATACGTTATACGTTATACATTACATGTTATACGTTATACGTTATACATTATACGTTATACGTTATACATTACATGTTATACGTTATACGTTATACGTTATACGTTATACGTTATACGTTATACGTTAAACGTTATACGTTATACGTTATACGTTATACGTTATACGTTATACGTTGTACGTTATACGTTATACGTCATACGTTATACGTCATTCGTAATACGTTATACATGATACGTTATACGTTGTACGTTATACGTTATACGTTATACGTTATACGTTATACGTTATACGTTATACGTTATACGTTATACGTTATACGTTGTACGTTATACGTTATACGTTATACGTCATACGTTATACGTTATAGGTGTTACGTTATACGTTATAGGTGTTACGTTATACGTTATACGTTATACGTTATACGTTATTCGTAATACGTTATACGTGATACGTTATACGTTGTACGTTATACGTTATACGTTGTACGCTATACGTTATACTTTATACGTTATAGGTGTTACGTTATACGTTATACGTTATACGTTATTCGTAATACGTTATACGTGATACGTTATACGTTGTACGTTATACGTTATACGTTATACGTTACACTTTATACGTTATACGTTATACATTACATGTTATACGTTATACGTTATACGTTATACGTTATACGTAATACGTTATACGTTATACGTTATACGTTATACGTCATACGTTATACGTTATAGGTGTTACGTTATACGTTATACGTTATACGTTATACGTTATACGTTATACGTTATACGTCATACGTTATACGTTATAGGTGTTACGTTATACGTTATACGTTATACGTTATACGCTATTCGTAATACGTTACACGTGATACGTTATACGTTATACGTTGTACGTTATACGTTATACGTTATACGTTATACGTTATACGTTATTCGTTATACGTTATACGTTATACATTACATGTTTTACGTTACACGTTATACGTTATACCTTATACGTTATACGTTATACGTTATACGTTATACGTTATACGTTATACGTCATACGTTATACGTCATTCGTAATACGTTATACGTGATACGTTATACGTTGTACGTTATACGTTATACGTTATACGTTATACGTTATACGTTATACGTTATACGTTATACGTTATACGTTATACGTTATACGTTGTACGTTATACGTTATACGTTATACGTTATACGTTATTCGTTATACGTTATACGTTATACATTACATGTTTTACGTTATACGTTATACGTTATACGTTATACGTTATACGTTATACGTTATACGTTATACGTTATACGTTATACGTTATACGTTATACGTTATACGTTATACGTTATACGTTATACGTCATACGTTATACGTCATTCGTAATACGTTATACGTTATACGTTGTACGTTATACGTTATACGTTATACGTTATACGTTATACGTTATTCGTTATACGTTATACGTTATACATTACATGTTTTACGTTACACGTTATACGTTATACCTTATACGTTATACGTTATACGTTATACGTTATACGTTATACGTTATACGTCATACGTTATACGTCATTCGTAATACGTTATACATGATACGTTATACGTTGTACGTTATACGTTATACGTTATACGTTATACGTTATACGTTATACGTTATACGTTATACGTTATACGTTATACGTTGTACGTTATACGTTATACGTTATACGTTATACGTTATTCGTTATACGTTATACGTTATACATTACATGTTTTACGTTATACGTTATACGTTATACGTTATACGTTATACGTTATACGTTATACGTTATACGTTATACGTTATACGTTATACGTTATACGTTATACGTTATACGTTATACGTTATACGTTATACGTTATACGTCATACGTTATACGTCATTCGTAATACGTTATACGTTGTACGTTATACGTTATACGTTATACGTTATACGTTATACGTTATACGTTATACGTTATACGTTATACGTTATACGTTATACGTTATACGTTATACGTTATACGTTATACGTTATACGTTATACGTTATACGTTATACGTTATACGTTATACGTTATACGTTATACGTTATACGTTATACGTTATACGTTATACGTTATACGTTATACGTTGTACGTTGTACGTTGTACGTTATACGTTATACGTTATACGTTATACGTTATACGTTATACGTTATACGTTATACGTTATACGTTATACGTTATACGTTATACGTTATACGTTATACGTTATACGTTATACGTCATACGTTATACGTTATAGGTGTTACGTTATACGTTATACGTTATACGTTATACGTTATACGTTATACGTTATACGTTATACGTTATTCGTTATACGTTATACGTTATACATTACATGTTATACGTTATACGTTATACATTATACGTTATACCTTATACATTACATGTTATACGTTATGCGTTATACGTTATACGTTATACGTTATACGTTATACGTTATACGTCATACGTTATACGTTATAGGTGTTACGATATACGTTATACGTTATACGTTATACGCTATTCGTAATACGTTATACGTGATACGTTATACGTTATACGTTGTACGTTATACGTTATACGTTGTACGTTATACGTTATACGTTATACGTTATACGTTATACGCTATACGTTATACGTTATACGTTATACGTTATACGTTGTACGTTATACGTTATACGTTATACGTTATACGTTATACGTTATACGTTGTACGTTGTACGTTGTACGTTATACGTTATACGTTATACGTTATACGTTATACGTTATACGTCATACGTTATACGTTATACGTTATACGCTATTCGTAATACGTTATACGTGATACGTTATACGTTATACGTTGTACGTTATACGTTATACGTTGTACGTTATACGTTATACGTTATACGTTATACGTTATACGTTATACGTTATACGTTATACGTTATACGTTATACGTTGTACGTTATACGTTATACGTTATACGTTATACGTTATACGTTATACGTTGTACGTTGTACGTTGTACGTTATACGTTATACGTTATACGTTATACGTTATACGTTATACGTTATACGTTATACGTTATACGTTATACGTTATACGTTATACGTTATACGTTATACGTTATACGTTATACGTCATACGTTATACGTTATAGGTGTTACGTTATACGTTATACGTTATACGTTATACGTTATACGTTATACGTTATACGTTATACGTTATACGTTATACGTTATTCGTTATACGTTATACGTTATACATTACATGTTATACGTTATACGTTATACATTATACGTTATACGTTATACATTACATGTTATACGTTATACGTTATACGTTATACGTTATACGTTATACGTTATACGTTATACGTTATACGTTATACTTTATACGTTATACGTTATACGTTATACGTTGTACGTTATACGTTATACGTCATACGTTATACGTCATTCGTAATACGTTATACATGATACGTTATACGTTGTACGTTATACGTTATACGTTATACGTTATACGTTATACGTTATACGTTATACGTTATACGTTATACGTTATACGTTGTACGTTATACGTTATACGTTATACGTCATACGTTATACGTTATAGGTGTTACGTTATACGTTATACGTTATACGTTATACGTTATTCGTAATACGTTATACGTGATACGTTATACGTTGTACGTTATACGTTATACGTTGTACGCTATACGTTATACTTTATACGTTATAGGTGTTACGTTATACGTTATACGTTATACGTTATTCGTAATACGTTATACGTGATACGTTATACGTTGTACGTTATACGTTATACGTTATACGTTACACTTTATACGTTATACGTTATACATTACATGTTATACGTTATACGTTATACGTTATACGTTATACGTTATACGTCATAGGTTATACGTTATATGTTATACGTTATACGTTATACGTAATACGTTATACGTTATACGTTATACGTCATACGTTATACGTTATAGGTGTTACGTTATACGTTATACGTTATACGTTATACGTTATACGTTATACGTTATACGTTATACGTTATACGTTATACGTCATACGTTATACGTTATAGGTGTTACGTTATACGTTATACGTTATACGTTATACGCTATTCGTAATACGTTATACGTGATACGTTATACGTTATACGTTGTACGTTATACGTTATACGTTATACGTTATACGTTATACGTTATTCGTTATACGTTATACGTTATACATTACATGTTTTACGTTACACGTTATACGTTATACCTTATACGTTATACGTTATACGTTATACGTTATACGTTATACGTTATACGTCATACGTTATACGTCATTCGTAATACGTTATACGTGATACGTTATACGTTGTACGTTATACGTTATACGTTATACGTTATACGTTATACGTTATACGTTATACGTTATACGTTATACGTTATACGTTGTACGTTATACGTTATACGTTATACGTTATACGTTATTCGTTATACGTTATACGTTATACATTACATGTTTTACGTTATACGTTATACGTTATACGTTATACGTTATACGTTATACGTTATACGTTATACGTTATACGTTATACGTTATACGTTATACGTTATACGTTATACGTTATACGTTATACGTCATACGTTATACGTCATTCGTAATACGTTATACGTGATACGTTATACGTTGTACGTTATACGTTATACGTTATACGTTATACGTTATACGTTATACGTTATACGTTATACGTTATACGTTATACGTTATACGTTATACGTTATACGTTATACGTTATACGTTATACGTTATACGTTATACGTTATACGTTATACGTTTACGTTATACGTTATACGTTATACATTACATGTTTTACGTTATACGT
The DNA here is from genome assembly GCF_051014685.1 of Ptiloglossa arizonensis. Lineage (NCBI taxonomy): Eukaryota > Metazoa > Arthropoda > Insecta > Hymenoptera > Colletidae > Ptiloglossa > Ptiloglossa arizonensis. The sequence goes on along the minus strand of NW_027478420.1, from coordinate 1,195,168 downwards.
TATACGTTATACGTTATACGTTATACGTTATACGTTATACGTTATACGTTATACGTTATACGTTATACGTTATACGTTATACGTTATACGTTATACGTTATACGTTGTACGTTGTACGTTGTACGTTATACGTTATACGTTATACGTTATACGTTATACGTATACGTTATACGTTATACGTTATACGTTATACGTTATACGTTATACGTTATACGTTATACGTTATACGTTATACGTTATACGTTCATACGTTATACGTTATAGGTGTTACGTTATACGTTATACGTTATACGTTATACGTTATACGTGATACGTTATACGTTGTACGTTATACGTTATACGTTATACGTTATACGTTATACGTTATACGTTATACGTTATACGTTATACGTTATACGTTATACGTTATACGTTATACGTTATACGTTATACGTTATACGTTATACGTTATACGTTATACGTTATACGTTATACGTTATACGTTATACGTTATACGTTATACGTTATACGTTATACGTTATACGTTATACGTTATACGTTATACGTTATACGTTATACGTTATACGTTATACGTCATTCGTAATACGTTATACGTGATACGTTATACGTTGTACGTTATACGTTACACGTTATACATTACATGTTTTACGTTATACGTTATACGTTATACGTTATACGTTATACGTTATACGTTATTCGTTGTACGTTATACGTTATACGTTATACGTTATACGTTTATACGTTATACGTTATACGATATACGTCATACGTTATACGTCATTCGTAATACGTTATACGTGATACGTTATACGTTGTACGTTATACGTTATACGTTATACGTTATACGTTATACGTTATACGTTATACGTTATACGTTATACGTTATACGTTATACGTTATACGTTATACGTCATACGTTATACGTTATAGGTGTTACGTTATACGTTATACGTTATACGTTATACGTTATACGTTATACGTTATACGTTATACGTTATTCGTTATACGTTATACGTTATACATTACATGTTATACGTTATACGTTATACGTTATACGTTATACGTTATACTTTATACGTTATACGTTATACGTTATACGTTATACGTTGTACGTTATACGTTATACGTTATACGTTATACGTTATACGTTATACGTTGTACGTTGTACGTTGTACGTTATACGTTATACGTTATACGTTATACGTTATACGTTATACGTTATACGTTATACGTTATACGTTATACGTTATACGTTATACGTTATACGTTATACGTTATACGTTATACGTCATACGTTATACGTTATAGGTGTTACGTTATACGTTATACGTTATACGTTATACGTTATACGTTATACGTTATACGTTATACGTTATACGTTATACGTTATTCGTTATACGTTATACGTTATACATTACATGTTATACGTTATACGTTATACATTATACGTTATACGTTATACATTACATGTTATACGTTATACGTTACACGTTATACGTTATACGTTATACGTTATACGTTATACGTTATACGTTATACGTTATACGTTATACGTTATACGTTATACGTTGTACGTTATACGTTATACGTCATACGTTATACGTCATTCGTAATACGTTATACATGATACGTTATACGTTGTACGTTATACGTTATACGTTATACGTTATACGTTATACGTTATACGTTATACGTTATACGTTATACGTTATACGTTGTACGTTATACGTTATACGTTATACGTTTATACGTTATACGTTATACGTTATACGTTATTCGTAATACGTTATACGTGATACGTTATACGTTGTACGTTATACGTTATACGTTGTACGCTATACGTTATACTTTATACGTTATAGGTGTTACGTTATACGTTATACGTTATACGTTATTCGTAATACGTTATACGTGATACGTTATACGTTGTACGTTATACGTTATACGTTATACGTTACACTTTATACGTTATACGTTATACATTACATGTTATACGTTATACGTTATACGTTATACGTTATACGTTATACGTCATAGGTTATACGTTATATGTTATACGTTATACGTTATACGTAATACGTTATACGTTATACGTTATACGTTATACGTCATACGTTATACGTTATAGGTGTTACGTTATACGTTATACGTTATACGTTATACGTTATACGTTATACGTTATACGTCATACGTTATACGTTATAGGTGTTACGTTATACGTTATACGTTATACGTTATACGCTATTCGTAATACGTTATACGTGATACGTTATACGTTATACGTTGTACGTTATACGTTATACGTTATACGTTATACGTCATACGTTATACGTTATAGGTGTTACGTTATACGTTATACGTTATACGTTATACGTTATTCGTAATACGTTATACGTGATACGTTATACGTTGTACGTTATACGTTATACGTTGTACGCTATACGTTATACTTTATACGTTATAGGTGTTACGTTATACGTTATACGTTATACGTTATTCGTAATACGTTATACGTGATACGTTATACGTTGTACGTTATACGTTATACGTTATACGTTACACTTTATACGTTATACGTTATACATTACATGTTATACGTTATACGTTATACGTTATACGTTATACGTTATACGTCATAGGTTATACGTTATATGTTATACGTTATACGTTATACGTAATACGTTATACGTTATACGTTATACGTTATACGTCATACGTTATACGTTATAGGTGTTACGTTATACGTTATACGTTATACGTTATACGTTATACGTTATACGTTATACGTCATACGTTATACGTTATAGGTGTTACGTTATACGTTATACGTTATACGTTATACGCTATTCGTAATACGTTATACGTGATACGTTATACGTTATACGTTGTACGTTATACGTTATACGTTATACGTTATACGTTATACGTTATTCGTTATACGTTATACGTTATACATTACATGTTTTACGTTACACGTTATACGTTATACCTTATACGTTATACGTTATACGTTATACGTTATACGTTATACGTTATACGTCATACGTTATACGTCATTCGTAATACGTTATACGTGATACGTTATACGTTGTACGTTATACGTTATACGTTATACGTTATACGTTATACGTCATACGTTATACGTTATAGGTGTTACGTTATACGTTATACGTTATACGTTATACGTTATACGTTATACGTTATACGTTATACGTTATACGTTATTCGTTATACGTTATACGTTATACATTACATGTTATACGTTATACGTTATACATTATACGTTATACGTTATACATTACATGTTATACGTTATACGTTATACGTTATACGTTATACGTTATACGTTATACGTTATACGTTATACGTTATACTTTATACGTTATACGTTATACGTTATACGTTGTACGTTATACGTTATACGTCATACGTTATACGTCATTCGTAATACGTTATACATGATACGTTATACGTTGTACGTTATACGTTATACGTTATACGTTATACGTTATACGTTATACGTTATACGTTATACGTTATACGTTATACGTTGTACGTTATACGTTATACGTTATACGTCATACGTTATACGTTATAGGTGTTACGTTATACGTTATACGTTATACGTTATACGTTATTCGTAATACGTTATACGTGATACGTTATACGTTGTACGTTATACGTTATACGTTGTACGCTATACGTTATACTTTATACGTTATAGGTGTTACGTTATACGTTATACGTTATACGTTATTCGTAATACGTTATACGTGATACGTTATACGTTGTACGTTATACGTTATACGTTATACGTTACACTTTATACGTTATACGTTATACATTACATGTTATACGTTATACGTTATACGTTATACGTTATACGTTATACGTCATAGGTTATACGTTATATGTTATACGTTATACGTTATACGTAATACGTTATACGTTATACGTTATACGTCATACGTTATACGTTATAGGTGTTACGTTATACGTTATACGTTATACGTTATACGTTATACGTTATACGTTATACGTTATACGTTATACGTCATACGTTATACGTTATAGGTGTTACGTTATACGTTATACGTTATACGTTATACGCTATTCGTAATACGTTATACGTGATACGTTATACGTTATACGTTGTACGTTATACGTTATACGTTATACGTTATACGTTATACGTTATTCGTTATACGTTATACGTTATACATTACATGTTTTACGTTACACGTTATACGTTATACCTTATACGTTATACGTTATACGTTATACGTTATACGTTATACGTTATACGTCATACGTTATACGTCATTCGTAATACGTTATACGTGATACGTTATACGTTGTACGTTATACGTTATACGTTATACGTTATACGTTATACGTTATACGTTATACGTTATACGTTATACGTTATACGTTGTACGTTATACGTTATACGTTATACGTTATACGTTATTCGTTATACGTTATACGTTATACATTACATGTTTTACGTTATACGTTATACGTTATACGTTATACGTTATACGTTATACGTTATACGTTATACGTTATACGTTATACGTTATACGTTATACGTTATACGTTATACGTTATACGTCATACGTTATACGTCATTCGTAATACGTTATACGTGATACGTTATACGTTGTACGTTATACGTTATACGTTATACGTTATACGTTATACGTTATACGTTATACGTTATACGTTATACGTTATACGTTATACGTTATACGTTATACGTTATACGTTATACGTTATACGTTATACGTTATACGTTATACGTTGTACGTCATACGTTATACGTTATACGTTATACATTACATGTTTTACGTTATACGTTATACGTTATACGTTATACGTTATACGTATTACGTTATACGTTATACGTTATACGTTATACGTTATACGTTATACGTTATACGTTATACGTTATACGTTATACGTTATACGTTATACGTTGTACGTTGTACGTTGTACGTTATACGTTATACGTTATACGTTATACGTTATACGTTATACGTTATACGTTATACGTTATACGTTATACGTTATACGTTATACGTTATACGTTATACGTTATACGTTATACGTTATACGTATACGTTATACGTTATACGTTATACGTCATACGTTATACGTTATAGGTGTTACGTTATACGTTATACGTTATACGTTATACGTTATACGTGATACGTTATACGTTGTACGTTATACGTTATACGTTATACGTTATACGTTATACGTTATACGTTATACGTTATACGTTATACGTTATACGTTATACGTTATACGTTATACGTTATACGTTATACGTTATACGTTATACGTTATACGTTATACGTTATACGTTATACGTTATACGTTATACGTTATACGTTATACGTTATACGTTATACGTTATACGTTATACGTTATACGTTATACGTTATACGTTATACGTTATACGTCATTCGTAATACGTTATACGTGATACGTTATACGTTGTACGTTATACGTTACACGTTATACATTACATGTTTTACGTTATACGTTATACGTTATACGTTATACGTTATACGTTATACGTTATTCGTTGTACGTTATACGTTATACGTTATACGTTATACGTTATACGTTATACGTTATACGATATACGTCATACGTTATACGTCATTCGTAATACGTTATACGTGATACGTTATACGTTGTACGTTATACGTTATACGTTATACGTTATACGTTATACGTTATACGTTATACGTTATACGTTATACGTTATACGTTATACGTTATACGTTATACGTCATACGTTATACGTTATAGGTGTTACGTTATACGTTATACGTTATACGTTATACGTTATACGTTATACGTTATACGTTATACGTTATTCGTTATACGTTATACGTTATACATTACATGTTATACGTTATACGTTATACGTTATACGTTATACGTTATACTTTATACGTTATACGTTATACGTTATACGTTATACGTTGTACGTTATACGTTATACGTTATACGTTATACGTTATACGTTATACGTTGTACGTTGTACGTTGTACGTTATACGTTATACGTTATACGTTATACGTTATACGTTATACGTTATACGTTATACGTTATACGTTATACGTTATACGTTATACGTTATACGTTATACGTTATACGTTATACGTCATACGTTATACGTTATAGGTGTTACGTTATACGTTATACGTTATACGTTATACGTTATACGTTATACGTTATACGTTATACGTTATACGTTATACGTTATTCGTTATACGTTATACGTTATACATTACATGTTATACGTTATACGTTATACATTATACGTTATACGTTATACATTACATGTTATACGTTATACGTTACACGTTATACGTTATACGTTATACGTTATACGTTATACGTTATACGTTATACGTTATACGTTATACGTTATACGTTATACGTTGTACGTTATACGTTATACGTCATACGTTATACGTCATTCGTAATACGTTATACATGATACGTTATACGTTGTACGTTATACGTTATACGTTATACGTTATACGTTATACGTTATACGTTATACGTTATACGTTATACGTTATACGTTGTACGTTATACGTTATACGTTATACGTCATACGTTATACGTTATAGGTGTTACGTTATACGTTATACGTTATACGTTATACGTTATTCGTAATACGTTATACGTGATACGTTATACGTTGTACGTTATACGTTATACGTTGTACGCTATACGTTATACTTTATACGTTATAGGTGTTACGTTATACGTTATACGTTATACGTTATTCGTAATACGTTATACGTGATACGTTATACGTTGTACGTTATACGTTATACGTTATACGTTACACTTTATACGTTATACGTTATACATTACATGTTATACGTTATACGTTATACGTTATACGTTATACGTTATACGTCATAGGTTATACGTTATATGTTATACGTTATACGTTATACGTAATACGTTATACGTTATACGTTATACGTTATACGTCATACGTTATACGTTATAGGTGTTACGTTATACGTTATACGTTATACGTTATACGTTATACGTTATACGTTATACGTCATACGTTATACGTTATAGGTGTTACGTTATACGTTATACGTTATACGTTATACGCTATTCGTAATACGTTATACGTGATACGTTATACGTTATACGTTGTACGTTATACGTTATACGTTATACGTTATACGTCATACGTTATACGTTATAGGTGTTACGTTATACGTTATACGTTATACGTTATACGTTATTCGTAATACGTTATACGTGATACGTTATACGTTGTACGTTATACGTTATACGTTGTACGCTATACGTTATACTTTATACGTTATAGGTGTTACGTTGTACGTTATACGTTATACGTTATTCGTAATACGTTATACGTGATACGTTATACGTTGTACGTTATACGTTATACGTTATACGTTACACTTTATACGTTATACGTTATACATTACATGTTATACGTTATACGTTATACGTTATACGTTATACGTTATACGTCATAGGTTATACGTTATATGTTATACGTTATACGTTATACGTAATACGTTATACGTTATACGTTATACGTTATACGTCATACGTTATACGTTATAGGTGTTACGTTATACGTTATACGTTATACGTTATACGTTATACGTTATACGTTATACGTCATACGTTATACGTTATAGGTGTTACGTTATACGTTATACGTTATACGTTATACGCTATTCGTAATACGTTATACGTGATACGTTATACGTTATACGTTGTACGTTATACGTTATACGTTATACGTTATACGTCATACGTTATACGTTATAGGTGTTACGTTATACGTTATACGTTATACGTTATACGTTATTCGTAATACGTTATACGTGATACGTTATACGTTGTACGTTATACGTTATACGTTGTACGCTATACGTTATACTTTATACGTTATAGGTGTTACGTTATACGTTATACGTTATACGTTATACGTTATTCGTAATACGTTATACGTGATACGTTATACGTTGTACGTTATACGTTATACGTTATACGTTACACTTTATACGTTATACGTTATACATTACATGTTATACGTTATACGTTATACGTTATACGTTATACGTTATACGTCATAGGTTATACGTTATATGTTATACGTTATACGTTATACGTAATACGTTATACGTTATACGTTATACGTTATACGTCATACGTTATACGTTATAGGTGTTACGTTATACGTTATACGTTATACGTTATACGTTATACGTTATACGTTATACGTCATACGTTATACGTTATAGGTGTTACGTTATACGTTATACGTTATACGTTATACGCTATTCGTAATACGTTATACGTGATACGTTATACGTTATACGTTGTACGTTATACGTTATACGTTATACGTTATACGTTATACGTTATTCGTTATACGTTATACGTTATACATTACATGTTTTACGTTACACGTTATACGTTATACCTTATACGTTATACGTTATACGTTATACGTTATACGTTATACGTTATACGTCATACGTTATACGTCATTCGTAATACGTTATACGTGATACGTTATACGTTGTACGTTATACGTTATACGTTATACGTTATACGTTATACGTTATACGTTATACGTTATACGTTATACGTTATACGTTGTACGTTATACGTTATACGTTATACGTTATACGTTATTCGTTATACGTTATACGTTATACATTACATGTTTTACGTTATACGTTATACGTTATACGTTATACGTTATACGTTATACGTTATACGTTATACGTTATACGTTATACGTTATACGTTATACGTTATACGTTATACGTTATACGTCATACGTTATACGTCATTCGTAATACGTTATACGTGATACGTTATACGTTGTACGTTATACGTTATACGTTATACGTTATACGTTATACGTTATACGTTATACGTTATACGTTATACGTTATACGTTATACGTTATACGTTATACGTTATACGTTATACGTTATACGTTATACGTTATACGTTGTACGTCATACGTTATACGTTATACGTTATACATTACATGTTTTACGTTATACGTTATACGTTATACGTTATACGTTATACGTTATACGTTATACGTTATACGTTATACGTTATACGTTATACGTTATACGTTATACGTTATACGTTATACGTTATACGTCATACGTTATACGTCATTCGTAATACGTTATACGTTATACGTTGTACGTTATACGTTATACGTTATACGTTATACGTTATACGTTATTCGTTATACGTTATACGTTATACATTACATGTTTTACGTTACACGTTATACGTTATACCTTATACGTTATACGTTATACGTTATACGTTATACGTTATACGTTATACGTTATACGTCATACGTTATACGTCATTCGTAATACGTTATACATGATACGTTATACGTTGTACGTTATACGTTATACGTTATACGTTATACGTTATACGTTATACGTTATACGTTATACGTTATACGTTATACGTTGTACGTTATACGTTATACGTTATACGTTATACGTTATTCGTTATACGTTATACGTTATACATTACATGTTTTACGTTATACGTTATACGTTATACGTTATACGTTATACGTTATACGTTATACGTTATACGTTATACGTTATACGTTATACGTTATACGTTATACGTTATACGTTATACGTTATACGTTATACGTCATTCGTAATACGTTATACGTGATACGTTATACGTTATACGTTATACGTTATACGTTATACGTTATACGATATACGTCATACGTTATACGTCATACGTGATACGTTATACGTTGTACGTTATACGTTATACGTTATACGTTATACGTTATACGTGATACGTTATACGTTGTACGTTATACGTTATACGTTATACGTTATACGTTATACGTTATACGTTATACGTTATACGTTATACGTTATACGTTATACGTTATACGTTATACGTTATACGTTATACGTTATACGTTATACGTTATACGTTATACGTTATACGTCATACGTTATACGTCATTCGTAATACGTTATACGTTATACGTTGTACGTTATACGTTATACGTTATACGTTATACGTTATACGTTATACGTTATACGTCATACGTTATACGTTATAGGTGTTACGTTATACGTTATACGTTATACGTTATACGTTATACGTGATACGTTATACGTTGTACGTTATACGTTATACGTTATACGTTATACGTTATACGTTATACGTTATACGTTATACGTTATACGTTATACGTTATACGTTATACGTTATACGTTATACGTTATACGTTATACGTTATACGTTATACGTTATACGTTATACGTTATACGTTATACGTTATACGTTATACGTTATACGTTATACGTTATACGTTATACGTTATACGTTATACGTTATACGTTATACGTCATTCGTAATACGTTATACGTGATACGTTATACGTTGTACGTTATACGTTACACGTTATACATTACATGTTTTACGTTATACGTTATACGTTATACGTTATACGTTATACGTTATACGTTATACGTTATACGTTATACGTTATACGTTATACGTTATACGTTATACGTTATACGTTATACGTTATACGATATACGTCATACGTTATACGTCATTCGTAATACGTTATACGTGATACGTTATACGTTGTACGTTATACGTTATACGTTATACGTTATACGTTATACGTTATACGTTATACGTTATACGTTATACGTTATACGTTGTACGTTATACGTTGTACGTTATACGTTGTACGTTATACGTTATACGTTATACGTTATACGTTGTACGTTGTACGTTGTACGTTATACGTTATACGTTATACGTTATACGTTATACGTTATACGTTATACGTTATACGTTATACGTTATACGTTATACGTTATACGTTATACGTTATACGTTATACGTTATACGTCATACGTTATACGTTATAGGTGTTACGTTATACGTTATACGTTATACGTTATACGTTATACGTTATACGTTATACGTTATACGTTATACGTTATACGTTATTCGTTATACGTTATACGTTATACATTACATGTTATACGTTATACGTTATACATTATACGTTATACGTTATACATTACATGTTATACGTTATACGTTATACGTTATACGTTATACGTTATACGTTATACGTTATACGTTATACGTTATACTTTATACGTTATACGTTATACGTTATACGTTGTACGTTATACGTTATACGTCATACGTTATACGTCATTCGTAATACGTTATACATGATACGTTATACGTTGTACGTTATACGTTATACGTTATACGTTATACGTTATACGTTATACGTTATACGTTATACGTTATACGTTATACGTTGTACGTTATACGTTATACGTTATACGTCATACGTTATACGTTATAGGTGTTACGTTATACGTTATACGTTATACGTTATACGTTATTCGTAATACGTTATACGTGATACGTTATACGTTGTACGTTATACGTTATACGTTGTACGCTATACGTTATACTTTATACGTTATAGGTGTTACGTTATACGTTATACGTTATACGTTATTCGTAATACGTTATACGTGATACGTTATACGTTGTACGTTATACGTTATACGTTATACGTTACACTTTATACGTTATACGTTATACATTACATGTTATACGTTATACGTTATACGTTATACGTTATACGTTATACGTTATACGTCATAGGTTATACGTTATATGTTATACGTTATACGTTATACGTAATACGTTATACGTTATACGTTATACGTCATACGTTATACGTTATAGGTGTTACGTTATACGTTATACGTTATACGTTATACGTTATACGTTATACGTTATACGTTATACGTCATACGTTATACGTTATAGGTGTTACGTTATACGTTATACGTTATACGTTATACGCTATTCGTAATACGTTATACGTGATACGTTATACGTTATACGTTGTACGTTATACGTTATACGTTATACGTTATACGTTATACGTTATTCGTTATACGTTATACGTTATACATTACATGTTTTACGTTACACGTTATACGTTATACCTTATACGTTATACGTTATACGTTATACGTTATACGTTATACGTTATACGTCATACGTTATACGTCATTCGTAATACGTTATACGTGATACGTTATACGTTGTACGTTATACGTTATACGTTATACGTTATACGTTATACGTTATACGTTATACGTTATACGTTATACGTTATACGTTGTACGTTATACGTTATACGTTATACGTTATACGTTATTCGTTATACGTTATACGTTATACATTACATGTTTTACGTTATACGTTATACGTTATACGTTATACGTTATACGTTATACGTTATACGTTATACGTTATACGTTATACGTTATACGTTATACGTTATACGTTATACGTTATACGTCATACGTTATACGTCATTCGTAATACGTTATACGTGATACGTTATACGTTGTACGTTATACGTTATACGTTATACGTTATACGTTATACGTTATACGTTATACGTTATACGTTATACGTTATACGTTATACGTTATACGTTATACGTTATACGTTATACGTTATACGTTATACGTTATACGTTATACGTTGTACGTCATACGTTATACGTTATACGTTATACATTACATGTTTTACGTTATACGTTATACGTTATACGTTATACGTTATACGTTATACGTTATACGTTATACGTTATACGTTATACGTTATACGTTATACGTTATACGTTATACGTTATACGTTATACGTTATACGTTGTACGTTGTACGTTGTACGTTATACGTTATACGTTATACGTTATACGTTATACGTTATACGTTATACGTTATACGTTATACGTTATACGTTATACGTTATACGTTATACGTTATACGTTATACGTTATACGTTATACGTTATACGTTATACGTCATACGTTATACGTTATAGGTGTTACGTTATACGTTATACGTTATACGTTATACGTTATACGTGATACGTTATACGTTGTACGTTATACGTTATACGTTATACGTTATACGTTATACGTTATACGTTATACGTTATACGTTATACGTTATACGTTATACGTTATACGTTATACGTTATACGTTATACGTTATACGTTATACGTTATACGTTATACGTTATACGTTATACGTTATACGTTATACGTTATACGTTATACGTTATACGTTATACGTTGTACGTTATACGTTATACGTTATACGTTATACGTTATACGTTATACGTTATACGTTATACGTTATACGTTATACGTTATACGTCATTCGTAATACGTTATACGTGATACGTTATACGTTGTACGTTATACGTTACACGTTATACATTACATGTTTTACGTTATACGTTATACGTTATACGTTATACGTTATACGTTATACGTTATTCGTTGTACGTTATACGTTATACGTTATACGTTATACGTTATACGTTATACGTTATACGATATACGTCATACGTTATACGTCATTCGTAATACGTTATACGTGATACGTTATACGTTGTACGTTATACGTTATACGTTATACGTTATACGTTATACGTTATACGTTATACGTTATACGTTATACGTTATACGTTATACGTTATACGTTATACGTTATACGTTATACGTTATACGTTATACGTTATACGTTATACGTTATACGTTATACGTTGTACGTTATACGTTATAGGTGTTACGTTATACGTTATACGTTATACGTTATACGCTATTCGTAATACGTTATACGTGATACGTTATACGTTATACGTTGTACGTTATACGTTATACGTTGTACGTTATACGTTATACGTTATACGTTATACGTTATACGTTATACGTTATACGTTATACGTTATACGTTATACGTTGTACGTTATACGATATACGTTATACGTTATACGTTATACGTTATACGTTGTACGTTGTACGTTGTACGTTATACGTTATACGTTATACGTTATACGTTATACGTTATACGTTATACGTTATACGTTATACGTTATACGTTATACGTTATACGTTATACGTTATACGTTATACGTTATACGTCATACGTTATACGTTATAGGTGTTACGTTATACGTTATACGTTATACGTTATACGTTATACGTTATACGTTATACGTTATACGTTATACGTTATACGTTATTCGTTATACGTTATACGTTATACATTACATGTTATACGTTATACGTTATACATTATACGTTATACGTTATACATTACATGTTATACGTTATACGTTACACGTTATACGTTATACGTTATACGTTATACGTTATACGTTATACGTTATACGTTATACGTTATACGTTATACGTTATACGTTATACGTTGTACGTTATACGTTATACGTCATACGTTATACGTCATTCGTAATACGTTATACATGATACGTTATACGTTGTACGTTATACGTTATACGTTATACGTTATACGTTATACGTTATACGTTATACGTTATACGTTATACGTTATACGTTGTACGTTATACGTTATACGTTATACGTCATACGTTATACGTTATAGGTGTTACGTTATACGTTATACGTTATACGTTATACGTTATTCGTAATACGTTATACGTGATACGTTATACGTTGTACGTTATACGTTATACGTTGTACGCTATACGTTATACTTTATACGTTATAGGTGTTACGTTATACGTTATACGTTATACGTTATTCGTAATACGTTATACGTGATACGTTATACGTTGTACGTTATACGTTATACGTTATACGTTACACTTTATACGTTATACGTTATACATTACATGTTATACGTTATACGTTATACGTTATACGTTATACGTTATACGTCATAGGTTATACGTTATATGTTATACGTTATACGTTATACGTAATACGTTATACGTTATACGTTATACGTTATACGTTATACGTCATACGTTATACGTTATAGGTGTTACGTTATACGTTATACGTTATACGTTATACGTTATACGTTATACGTTATACGTCATACGTTATACGTTATAGGTGTTACGTTATACGTTATACGTTATACGTTATACGCTATTCGTAATACGTTATACGTGATACGTTATACGTTATACGTTGTACGTTATACGTTATACGTTATACGTTATACGTTATACGTTATTCGTTATACGTTATACGTTATACATTACATGTTTTACGTTACACGTTATACGTTATACCTTATACGTTATACGTTATACGTTATACGTTATACGTTATACGTTATACGTTATACGTCATACGTTATACGTCATTCGTAATACGTTATACGTGATACGTTATACGTTGTACGTTATACGTTATACGTTATACGTTATACGTTATACGTTATACGTTATACGTTATACGTTATACGTTATATGTTGTACGTTATACGTTATACGTTATACGTTATACGTTATTCGTTATACGTTATACGTTATACATTACATGTTTTACGTTATACGTTATACGTTATACGTTATACGTTATACGTTATACGTTATACGTTATACGTTATACGTTATACGTTATACGTTATACGTTATACGTTATACGTTATACGTCATACGTTATACGTCATTCGTAATACGTTATACGTGATACGTTATACGTTGTACGTTATACGTTATACGTTATACGTTATACGTTATACGTTATACGTTATACGTTATACGTTATACGTTATACGTTATACGTTATACGTTATACGTTATACGTTATACGTTATACGTTATACGTTATACGTTGTACGTCATACGTTATACGTTATACGTTATACATTACATGTTTTACGTTATACGTTATACGTTATACGTTATACGTTATACGTTATACGTTATACGTTATACGTTATACGTTATACGTTATACGTTATACGTTATACGTTATACGTTATACGTTATACGTCATACGTTATACGTCATTCGTAATACGTTATACGTTATACGTTGTACGTTATACGTTATACGTTATACGTTATACGTTATACGTTATTCGTTATACGTTATACGTTATACATTACATGTTTTACGTTACACGTTATACGTTATACCTTATACGTTATACGTTATACGTTATACGTTATACGTTATACGTTATACGTTATACGTCATACGTTATACGTCATTCGTAATACGTTATACATGATACGTTATACGTTGTACGTTATACGTTATACGTTATACGTTATACGTTATACGTTATACGTTATACGTTATACGTTATACGTTATACGTTGTACGTTATACGTTATACGTTATACGTTATACGTTATTCGTTATACGTTATACGTTATACATTACATGTTTTACGTTATACGTTATACGTTATACGTTATACGTTATACGTTATACGTTATACGTTATACGTTATACGTTATACGTTATACGTTATACGTTATACGTTATACGTTATACGTTATACGTTATACGTTATACGTTATACGTTATACGTTATACGTCATACGTTATACGTCATTCGTAATACGTTATACGTGATACGTTATACGTTGTACGTTATACGTTATACGTTATACGTTATACGTTATACGTTATACGTCATACGTTATACGTCATTCGTAATACGTTATACGTGATACGTTATACGTTGTACGTTATACGTTATACGTTATACGTTATACGTTATACGTTATACGTTATACGTTATACGTTATACGTTATACGTTATACGTTATACGTTATACGTTATACGTTATACGTTATACGTTATACGTTATACGTTATACGTTATACGTTATACGTTATACGTTATACGTTATACGTTATACGTTATACGTTATACGTTATACGTTATACGTTG
The DNA here is from genome assembly GCF_051014685.1 of Ptiloglossa arizonensis. NCBI lineage: Eukaryota > Metazoa > Arthropoda > Insecta > Hymenoptera > Colletidae > Ptiloglossa > Ptiloglossa arizonensis. The sequence continues at coordinate 1,178,295 of NW_027478420.1, read as the reverse complement.
TACGTTGTACGTTGTACGTTATACGTTATACGTTATACGTTATACGTTATACGTTATACGTTATACGTTATACGTTGTACGTTATACGTTATACGTTATACGTCATACGTTATACGTTATAGGTGTTACGTTATACGTTATACGTTATACGTTATACGTTATTCGTAATACGTTATACGTGATACGTTATACGTTGTACGTTATACGTTATACGTTGTACGCTATACGTTATACTTTATACGTTATAGGTGTTACGTTATACGTTATACGTTATACGTTATTCGTAATACGTTATACGTGATACGTTATACGTTGTACGTTATACGTTATACGTTATACGTTACACTTTATACGTTATACGTTATACATTACATGTTATACGTTATACGTTATACGTTATACGTTATACGTTATACGTCATAGGTTATACGTTATATGTTATACGTTATACGTTATACGTAATACGTTATACGTTATACGTTATACGTTATACGTCATACGTTATACGTTATAGGTGTTACGTTATACGTTATACGTTATACGTTATACGTTATACGTTATACGTTATACGTCATACGTTATACGTTATAGGTGTTACGTTATACGTTATACGTTATACGTTATACGCTATTCGTAATACGTTATACGTGATACGTTATACGTTATACGTTGTACGTTATACGTTATACGTTATACGTTATACGTTATACGTTATTCGTTATACGTTATACGTTATACATTACATGTTTTACGTTACACGTTATACGTTATACCTTATACGTTATACGTTATACGTTATACGTTATACGTTATACGTTATACGTCATACGTTATACGTCATTCGTAATACGTTATACGTGATACGTTATACGTTGTACGTTATACGTTATACGTTATACGTTATACGTTATACGTTATACGTTATACGTTATACGTTATACGTTATACGTTGTACGTTATACGTTATACGTTATACGTTATACGTTATTCGTTATACGTTATACGTTATACATTACATGTTTTACGTTATACGTTATACGTTATACGTTATACGTTATACGTTATACGTTATACGTTATACGTTATACGTTATACGTTATACGTTATACGTTATACGTTATACGTTATACGTCATACGTTATACGTCATTCGTAATACGTTATACGTGATACGTTATACGTTGTACGTTATACGTTATACGTTATACGTTATACGTTATACGTTATACGTTATACGTTATACGTTATACGTTATACGTTATACGTTATACGTTATACGTTATACGTTATACGTTATACGTTATACGTTATACGTTGTACGTCATACGTTATACGTTATACGTTATACATTACATGTTTTACGTTATACGTTATACGTTATACGTTATACGTTATACGTTATACGTTATACGTTATACGTTATACGTTATACGTTATACGTTATACGTTATACGTTATACGTTATACGTTATACGTCATACGTTATACGTCATTCGTAATACGTTATACGTTATACGTTGTACGTTATACGTTATACGTTATACGTTATACGTTATACGTCATTCGTAATACGTTATACATGATACGTTATACGTTGTACGTTATACGTTATACGTTATACGTTATACGTTATACGTTATACGTTATACGTTATACGTTATACGTTATACGTTGTACGTTATACGTTATACGTTATACGTTATACGTTATTCGTTATACGTTATACGTTATACATTACATGTTTTACGTTATACGTTATACGTTATACGTTATACGTTATACGTTATACGTTATACGTTATACGTTATACGTTATACGTTATACGTTATACGTTATACGTTATACGTTATACGTTATACGTTATACGTTATACGTTATACGTTATAGGTTATACGTTATACGTTATACGTCATACGTTATACGTCATTCGTAATACGTTATACGTGATACGTTATACGTTGTACGTTATACGTTATACGTTATACGTTATACGTTATACGTTATACGTCATACGTTATACGTCATTCGTAATACGTTATACGTGATACGTTATACGTTGTACGTTATACGTTATACGTTATACGTTATACGTTATACGTTATACGTTATACGTTATACGTTATACGTTATACGTTATACGTTATACGTTATACGTTATACGTTATACGTTATACGATATACGTTATACGTTATACGTTATACGTTATACGTTATACGTTATACGTTATACGTTATACGTTATACGTTATACGTTATACGTTATACGTTATACGTTGTACGTTGTACGTTGTACGTTATACGTTATACGTTATACGTTATACGTTATACGTTATACGTTATACGTTATACGTTATACGTTATACGTTATACGTTATACGTTATACGTTATACGTTATACGTTATACGTTATACGACATACGTTATACGTTATAGGTGTTACGTTATACGTTATACGTTATACGTTATACGTTATACGTTATACGTTATACGTTATACGTTATTCGTTATACGTTATACGTTATACATTACATGTTATACGTTATACGTTATACATTATACGTTATACCTTATACATTACATGTTATACGTTATACGTTATACGTTATACGTTATACGTTATACGTTATACGTTATACGTTATACGTCATACGTTATACGTTATAGGTGTTACGTTATACGTTATACGTTATACGTTATACGCTATTCGTAATACGTTATACGTGATACGTTATACGTTATACGTTGTACGTTATACGTTATACGTTGTACGTTATACGTTATACGTTATACGTTATACGTTATACGCTATACGTTATACGTTATACGTTATACGTTATACGTTGTACGTTATACGTTATACGTTATACGTTATACGTTATACGTTATACGTTGTACGTTGTACGTTGTACGTTATACGTTATACGTTATACGTTATACGTTATACGTTATACGTCATACGTTATACGTTATACGTTATACGTTATACGTTATACGTTATACGTTGTACGTTATACGTTATACGTTATACGTTATACGTTATTCGTTATACGTTATACGTTACATGTTTTACGTTATACGTTATACGTTATACGTTATACGTTATACCTTATACGTTATACGTTATACGTTATACGTTATACGTCATACGTTATACGTCATTCGTAATACGTTATACGTGATACGTTATACGTTGTACGTTATACGTTATACGTTATACGTTATACGTTATACGTTATACGTTATACGTTATACGTTATACGTTATACGTTATACGTTATACGTTATACGTTATACGTTATACGTTATACGTTATACGTCATACGTTATACGTTATAGGTGTTACGTTATACGTTATACGTTATACGTTATACGTGATACGTTATACGTTATACATTACATGTTTTACGTTATACGTTATACGTTATACGTTATACGTTATACGTTATACGTTATACGTTATACGTTATACGTTATACGTTATACGTCATTCGTAATACGTTATACGTGATACGTTATACGTTGTACGTTATACGTTATACGTTATACGTTATACGTTATACGTTATACGTTATACGTTATACGTTATACGTTATACGTTATACGTTATACGTTATACGTCATACGTTATACGTTATAGGTGTTACGTTATACGTTATACGTTATACGTTATACGTTATACGTTATACGTTATACGTTATACGTTATTCGTTATACGTTATACGTTATACATTACATGTTATACGTTATACGTTATACATTATACGTTATACGTTATACATTACATGTTATACGTTATACGTTATACGTTATACGTTATACGTTATACGTTATACGTTATACGTCATACGTTATACGTTATAGGTGTTACGTTATACGTTATACGTTATACGTTATACGCTATCCGTAATACGTTATACGTGATACGTTATACGTTATACGTTGTACGTTATACGTTATACGTTGTACGTTATACGTTATACGTTATACGTTATACGTTATACGTTATACGTTATACGTTATACGTTATACGTTATACGTTATACGTTGTACGTTATACGTTATACGTTATACGTTATACGTTATACGTTATACGTTGTACGTTGTACGTTGTACGTTATACGTTATACGTTATACGTTATACGTCATTCGTAATACGTTATACGTGATACGTTATACGTTGTACGTTATACGTTATACGTTATACGTTATACGTTATACGTTATACGTTATACGTCATACGTTATACGTTATACGTTATACGTTATACGTTATACGTTATACGTTATACGTTATACGTTATACGTTATACGTTATACGTTATACGTTATACGTTATACGTTATACGTTATACGTTATACGTTATACGTTCTACGTTATACGTTGTACGTTGTACGTTGTACGTTATACGTTATACGTTATACGTTATACGTTATACGTTATACGTTATACGTTATACGATATACGTTATACGTTATACGTTATACGTTATACGTTATACGTTATACGTTATACGTTATACGTTATACGTTATACGTCATACGTTATACGTTATAGGTGTTACGTTATACGTTATACGTTATACGTTATACGTTATACGTTATACGTTATACGTTATACGTTATACGTTATACGTTATTCGTTATACGTTATACGTTATACATTACATGTTATACGTTATACGTTATACATTATACGTTATACCTTATACATTACATGTTATACGTTATACGTTATACGTTATACGTTATACGTTATACGTTATACGTTATACGTTATACGTCATACGTTATACGTTATAGGTGTTACGTTATACGTTATACGTTATACGTTATACGCTATTCGTAATACGTTATACGTGATACGTTATACGTTATACGTTGTACGTTATACGTTATACGTTGTACGTTATACGTTATACGTTATACGTTATACGTTATACGCTATACGTTATACGTTATACGTTATACGTTATACGTTGTACGTTATACGTTATACGTTATACGTTATACGTTATACGTTATACGTTGTACGTTGTACGTTGTACGTTATACGTTATACGTTATACGTTATACGTTATACGTTATACGTCATACGTTATACGTTATACGTTATACGTTATACGTTATACGTTATACGTTGTACGTTATACGTTATACGTTATACGTTATACGTTATTCGTTATACGTTATACGTTACATGTTTTACGTTATACGTTATACGTTATACGTTATACGTTATACCTTATACGTTATACGTTATACGTTATACGTTATACGTCATACGTTATACGTCATTCGTAATACGTTATACGTGATACGTTATACGTTGTACGTTATACGTTATACGTTATACGTTATACGTTATACGTTATACGTTATACGTTATACGTTATACGTTATACGTTATACGTTATACGTTATACGTTATACGTTATACGTTATACGTTGTACGTTGTACGTTGTACGTTATACGTTATACGTTATACGTTATACGTTATACGTTATACGTTATACGTTATACGTTATACGTTATACGTTATACGTTATACGTTATACGTTATACGTTATACGTTATACGTTATACGTTATACGTTATACGTCATACGTTATACGTTATAGGTGTTACGTTATACGTTATACGTTATACGTTATACGTTATACGTGATACGTTATACGTTATACATTACATGTTTTACGTTATACGTTATACGTTATACGTTATACGTTATACGTTATACGTTATACGTTATACGTTATACGTTATACGTCATTCGTAATACGTTATACGTGATACGTTATACGTTGTACGTTATACGTTATACGTTATACGTTATACGTTATACGTTATACGTTATACGTTATACGTTATACGTTATACGTTATACGTTATACGTTATACGTCATACGTTATACGTTATAGGTGTTACGTTATACGTTATACGTTATACGTTATACGTTATACGTTATACGTTATACGTTATACGTTATTCGTTATACGTTATACGTTATACATTACATGTTATACGTTATACGTTATACATTATACGTTATACGTTATACATTACATGTTATACGTTATACGTTATACGTTATACGTTATACGTTATACGTTATACGTTATACGTTATACGTTATACGTCATACCTTATACGTTATAGGTGTTACGTTATACGTTATACGTTATACGTTATACGCTATTCGTAATACGTTATACGTGATACGTTATACGTTATACGTTGTACGTTATACGTTATACGTTGTACGTTATACGTTATACGTTATACGTTATACGTTATACGTTATACGTTATACGTTATACGTTATACGTTATACGTTGTACGTTATACGTTATACGTTATACGTTATACGTTATACGTTATACGTTGTACGTTGTACGTTGTACGTTATACGTTATACGTTATACGTTATACGTTATACGTTATACGTTATACGTTATACGTTATACGTTATACGTTATACGTTATACGTTATACGTTATACGTTATACGTTATACGTTATACGTTATACGTCATACGTTATACGTTATAGGTGTTACGTTATACGTTATACGTTATACGTTATACGTTATACGTTATACGTTATACGTTATACGTTATACGTTATTCGTTATACGTTATACGTTATACATTACATGTTATACGTTATACGTTATACATTATACGTTATACGTTATACATTACATGTTATACGTTATACGTTATACGTTATACGTTATACGTTATACGTTATACGTTATACGTTATACGTTATACGTTATACGTTATACGTTATACGTTATACGTTATACGTTGTACGTTATACGTTATACGTCATACGTTATACGTCATTCGTAATACGTTATACATGATACGTTATACGTTGTACGTTATACGTTATACGTTATACGTTATACGTTATACGTTATACGTTATACGTTATACGTTATACGCTATTCGTAATACGTTATACGTGATACGTTATACGTTATACGTTGTACGTTATACGTTATACGTTGTACGTTATACGTTATACGTTATACGTTATACGTTATACGTTATACGTTATACGTTATACGTTATACGTTATACGTTGTACGTTATACGTTATACGTTATACGTTATACGTTATACGTTATACGTTGTACGTTGTACGTTGTACGTTATACGTTATACGTTATACGTTATACGTTATACGTTATACGTTATACGTTATACGTTATACGTTATACGTTATACGTTATACGTTATACGTTATACGTTATACGTTATACGTTATACGTTATACGTCATACGTTATACGTTATAGGTGTTACGTTATACGTTATACGTTATACGTTATACGTTATACGTTATACGTTATACGTTATACGTTATACGTTATTCGTTATACGTTATACGTTATACATTACATGTTATACGTTATACGTTATACATTATACGTTATACGTTATACATTACATGTTATACGTTATACGTTATACGTTATACGTTATACGTTATACGTTATACGTTATACGTTATACGTTATACGTTATACGTTATACGTTATACGTTATACGTTATACGTTGTACGTTATACGTTATACGTCATACGTTATACGTCATTCGTAATACGTTATACATGATACGTTATACGTTGTACGTTATACGTTATACGTTATACGTTATACGTTATACGTTATACGTTATACGTTATACGTTATACGTTATACGTTGTACGTTATACGTTATACGTTATACGTCATACGTTATACGTTATAGGTGTTACGTTATACGTTATACGTTATACGTTATACGTTATTCGTAATACGTTATACGTGATACGTTATACGTTGTACGTTATACGTTATACGTTGTACGCTATACGTTATACTTTATACGTTATAAGTGTTACGTTATACGTTATACGTTATACGTTATTCGTAATACGTTATACGTGATACGTTATACGTTGTACGTTATACGTTATACGTTATACGTTACACTTTATACGTTATACGTTATACATTACATGTTATACGTTATACGTTATACGTTATACGTTATACGTTATACGTCATAGGTTATACGTTATATGTTATACGTTATACGTTATACGTAATACGTTATACGTTATACGTTATACGTTATACGTCATACGTTATACGTTATAGGTGTTACGTTATACGTTATACGTTATACGTTATACGTTATACGTTATACGTTATACGTCATACGTTATACGTTATAGGTGTTACGTTATACGTTATACGTTATACGTTATACGCTATTCGAAATACGTTATACGTGATACGTTATACGTTATACGTTGTACGTTATACGTTATACGTTATACGTTATACGTTATACGTTATTCGTTATACGTTATACGTTATACATTACATGTTTTACGTTACACGTTATACGTTATACCTTATACGTTATACGTTATACGTTATACGTTATACGTTATACGTTATACGTCATACGTTATACGTCATTCGTAATACGTTATACGTGATACGTTATACGTTGTACGTTATACGTTATACGTTATACGTTATACGTTATACGTTATACGTTATACGTTATACGTTATACGTTATACGTTGTACGTTATACGTTATACGTTATACGTTATACGTTATTCGTTATACGTTATACGTTATACATTACATGTTTTACGTTATACGTTATACGTTATACGTTATACGTTATACGTTATACGTTATACGTTATACGTTATACGTTATACGTTATACGTTATACGTCATACGTTATACGTCATTCGTAATACGTTATACGTGATACGTTATACGTTGTACGTTATACGTTATACGTTATACGTTATACGTTATACGTTATACGTTATACGTTATACGTTATACGTTATACGTTATACGTTATACGTTATACGTTATACGTTATACGTTATACGTTATACGTTATACGTTATACGTTATACGTTATACGTTATACGTTATACGTTATACGTTATACGTTATTCGTTATACGTTATACGTTATACATTACATGTTATACGTTATACGTTATACATTATACGTTATACGTTATACATTACATGTTATACGTTATACGTTATACGTTATACGTTATACGTTATACGTTATACGTTATACGTTATACGTTATACGTTATAAGTTATACGTTATACGTTATACGTTGTACGTTATACGTTATACGTCATACGTTATACGTCATTCGTAATACGTTATACATGATACGTTATACGTTGTACGTTATACGTTATACGTTATACGTTATACGTTATACGTTATACGTTATACGTTATACGTTATACGTTATACGTTGTACGTTATACGTTATACGTTATACGTCATACGTTATACGTTATAGGTGTTACGTTATACGTTATACGTTATACGTTATACGTTATTCGTAATACGTTATACGTGATACGTTATACGTTGTACGTTATACGTTATACGTTGTACGCTATACGTTATACTTTATACGTTATAGGTGTTACGTTATACGTTATACGTTATACGTTATTCGTAATACGTTATACGTGATACGTTATACGTTGTACGTTATACGTTATACGTTATACGTTACACTTTATACGTTATACGTTATACATTACATGTTATACGTTATACGTTATACGTTATACGTTATACGTTATACGTCATAGGTTATACGTTATATGTTATACGTTATACGTTATACGTAATACGTTATACGTTATACGTTATACGTTATACGTCATACGTTATACGTTATAGGTGTTACGTTATACGTTATACGTTATACGTTATACGTTATACGTTATACGTTATACGTCATACGTTATACGTTATAGGTGTTACGTTATACGTTATACGTTATACGTTATACGCTATTCGTAATACGTTATACGTGATACGTTATACGTTATACGTTGTACGTTATACGTTATACGTTATACGTTATACGTTATACGTTATTCGTTATACGTTATACGTTATACATTACATGTTTTACGTTACACGTTATACGTTATACCTTATACGTTATACGTTATACGTTATACGTTATACGTTATACGTTATACGTCATACGTTATACGTCATTCGTAATACGTTATACGTGATACGTTATACGTTGTACGTTATACGTTATACGTTATACGTTATACGTTATACGTTATACGTTATACGTTATACGTTATACGTTATACGTTGTACGTTATACGTTATACGTTATACGTTATACGTTATTCGTTATACGTTATACGTTATACATTACATGTTTTACGTTATACGTTATACGTTATACGTTATACGTTATACGTTATACGTTATACGTTATACGTTATACGTTATACGTTATACGTTATACGTTATACGTTATACGTTATACGTTATACGTCATACGTTATACGTCATTCGTAATACGTTATACGTGATACGTTATACGTTGTACGTTATACGTTATACGTTATACGTTATACGTTATACGTTATACGTTATACGTTATACGTTATACGTTATACGTTATACGTTATACGTTATACGTTATACGTTATACGTTATACGTTATACGTTATACGTTATACGTTGTACGTCATACGTTATACGTTATACGTTATACATTACATGTTTTACGTTATACGTTATACGTTATACGTTATACGTTATACGTTATACGTTATACGTTATACGTTATACGTTATACGTTATACGTTATACGTTATACGTTATACGTTATACGTTATACGTCATACGTTATACGTCATTCGTAATACGTTATACGTTATACGTTGTACGTTATACGTTATACGTTATACGTTATACGTTATACGTTATTCGTTATACGTTATACGTTATACATTACATGTTTTACGTTACACGTTATACGTTATACCTTATACGTTATACGTTATACGTTATACGTTATACGTTATACGTTATACGTCATACGTTATACGTCATTCGTAATACGTTATACATGATACGTTATACGTTGTACGTTATACGTTATACGTTATACGTTATACGTTATACGTTATACGTTATACGTTATACGTTATACGTTATACGTTGTACGTTATACGTTATACGTTGTACGTTATACGTTATACGTTATACGTTATACGTTATTCGTTATACGTTATACGTTATACGTTACATGTTTTACGTTATACGTTATACGTTATACGTTATACGTTATACGTTATACGTTATACGTTGTACGTTATACGTTATACGTTATACGTTATACGTCATACGTTATACGTCATTCGTAATACGTTATACGTGATACGTTATACGTTGTACGTTATACGTTATACGTTATACGTTATACGTTATACGTTATACGTTATACGTTATACGTTATACGTTATACGTTATACGTTATACGTTATACGTTATACGTTATACGTTATACGTTATACGTTATACGTTATACGTTATACGTTATACGTTATACGTTATACGTTATACGTTATACGTTATACGTTATACGTTATACGTTGTACGTTGTACGTTGTACGTTATACGTTATACGTTATACGTTATACGTTATACGTTATACGTTATACGTTATACGTTATACGTTATACGTTATACGTTATACGTTATACGTTATACGTTATACGTTATACGTCATACGTTATACGTTATAGGTGTTACGTTATACGTTATACGTTATACGTTATACGTTATACGTTATACGTTATACGTTATTCGTTATACGTTATACGTTATACATTACATGTTATACGTTATACGTTATACATTATACGTTATACCTTATACATTACATGTTATACGTTATACGTTATACGTTATACGTTATACGTTATACGTTATACGTTATACGTTATACGTTATACGTCATACGTTATACGTTATAGGTGTTACGTTATACGTTATACGTTATACGTTATACGCTATTCGTAATACGTTATACGTGATACTTTATACGTTATACGTTGTACGTTATACGTTATACGTTGTACGTTATACGTTATACGTTATACGTTATACGTTATACGCTATACGTTATACGTTATACGTCATACGTTATACGTCATTCGTAATACGTTATACGTGATACGTTATACGTTGTACGTTATACGTTATACGTTATACGTTATACGTTATACGTTATACGTTATACGTCATACGTTATACGTTATACGTTATACGTTATACGTTATACGTTATACGTTGTACGTTATACGTTATACGTTATACGTTATACGTTATTCGTTATACGTTATACGTTACATGTTTTACGTTATACGTTATACGTTATACGTTATACGTTATACCTTATACGTTATACGTTATACGTTATACGTTATACGTCATACGTTATACGTCATTCGTAATACGTTATACGTGATACGTTATACGTTGTACGTTATACGTTATACGTTATACGTTATACGTTATACGTTATACGTTATACGTTATACGTTATACGTTATACGTTATACGTTATACGTTATACGTTATACGTTATACGTTATACGTTATACGTTGTACGTTATACGTTATACGTTATACGTTATACATTATACGTTATACGTTATACATTACATGTTATACGTTATACGTTATACGTTATACGTTATACGTTATACGTTATACGTCATACGTTATACGTTATAGGTGTTACGTTATACGTTATACGTTATACGTTAAACGCTATTCGTAATACGTTATACGTGATACGTTATACGTTATACGTTGTACGTTATACGTTATACGTTATACGTTATACGTTATACGTTATTCGTTATACGTTATACGTTATACATTACATGTTTTACGTTACACGTTATACGTTATACCTTATACGTTATACGTTATACGTTATACGTTATACGTTATACGTTATACGTTATACGTCATACGTTATACGTCATTCGTAATACGTTATACGTGATACGTTATACGTTGTACGTTATACGTTATACGTTATACGTTATACGTTATACGTTATACGTTATACGTTATACGTTATACGTTATACGTTATACGTTGTACGTTATACGTTATACGTTATACGTTATACGTTATTCGTTATACGTTATACGTTGTACGTTATACGTTATACGTTATACGTTATACGTTATACGTTATACGTTGTACGTTATACGTTATACGTTATACGTTATACGTCATACGTTATACGTCATTCGTAATACGTTATACGTGATACGTTATACGTTGTACGTTATACGTTATACGTTATACGTTATACGTTATACGTTATACGTTATACGTTATACGTTATACGTTATACGTTATACGTTATACGTTATACGTTATACGTTATACGTTATACGTTATACGTTATACGTTATACGTTATACGTTATACGTTATACGTTATACGTTATACGTTATACGTTATACGTTATACGTTATACGTTGTACGTTGTACGTTGTACGTTATACGTTATACGTTATACGTTATACGTTATACGTTATACGTTATACGTTATACGTTATACGTTATACGTTATACGTTATACGTTATACGTTATACGTTATACGTTATACGTTATACGTCATACGTTATACGTTATAGGTGTTACGTTATACGTTATACGTTATACGTTATACGTTATACGTTATACGTTATACGTTATTCGTTATACGTTATACGTTATACATTACATGTTATACGTTATACGTTATACATTATACGTTATACCTTATACATTACATGTTATACGTTATACGTTATACGTTATACGTTATACGTTATACGTTATACGTTATACGTTATACGTTATACGTCATACGTTATACGTTATAGGTGTTACGTTATACGTTATACGTTATACGTTATACGCTATTCGTAATACGTTATACGTGATACTTTATACGTTATACGTTGTACGTTATACGTTATACGTTGTACGTTATACGTTATACGTTATACGTTATACGTTATACGCTATACGTTATACGTTATACGTCATACGTTATACGTCATTCGTAATACGTTATACGTGATACGTTATACGTTGTACGTTATACGTTATACGTTATACGTTATACGTTATACGTTATACGTTATACGTCATACGTTATACGTTATACGTTATACGTTATACGTTATACGTTATACGTTGTACGTTATACGTTATACGTTATACGTTATACGTTATTCGTTATACGTTATACGTTACATGTTTTACGTTATACGTTATACGTTATACGTTATACGTTATACGTTATACGATATACGTTATACGTTATACGTTGTACGCTATACGTTATACTTTATACGTTATAGGTGTTACGTTATACGTTATACGTTATACGTTATTCGTAATACGTTATACGTGATACGTTATACGTTGTACGTTATACGTTATACGTTATACGTTACACATTATACGTTATACGTTATACATTACATGTTATACGTTATACGTTATACGTTATACGTTATACGTTATACGTCATAGGTTATACGTTATATGTTATACGTTATACGTTATACGTAATACGTTATACGTTATACGTTATACGTTATACGTCATACGTTATACGTTATAGGTGTTACGTTATACGTTATACGTTATACGTTATACGTTATTCGTAATACGTTATACGTGATACGTTATACGTTATACGTTGTACGTTATACGTTATACGTTATACGTTATACGTTATACGTTATTCGTTATACGTTATACGTTATACATTACATGTTTTACGTTATACGTTATACGTTATACCTTATACGTTATACGTTATACGTTATACGTTATACGTTATACGTTATACGTTATACGTCATACGTCATACGTTATACGTCATTCGTTATACGTTATACGTGATACGTTATACGTTATACGTTATACGTTATACGTTATACGTTATACGTTATACGTTATACGTTATACGTTATACGTTATACGTTATACGTTATACGTTATACGTTATACGTTGTACGTTGTACGTTGTACGTTATACGTTATACGTTATACGTTATACGTTATACGTTATACGTTATACGTTATACGTTATACGTTCTACGTTATACGTTATACGTTATACGTTATGCGTTATACGTTATACGTTGTACGTTATACGTTATACGTTATACGTTATACGTTATTCGTTATACGTTATACGTTATACGTTATACATTACATGTTATACGTTATACGTTATACGTTATACGTTATACGTTATACGTTATACGTTATACGTTATACTTTATACGTTATACGTTATACGTTATACGTTATGCGTTATACGTTATACGTTATACGTTACACGTTATACGTTATACGTTATACGATATACGTTATACGTTATACGTTGTACGCTATACGTTATACTTTATACGTTATAGGTGTTACGTTATACGTTATACGTTATACGTTATTCGTAATACGTTATACGTGATACGTTATACGTTGTACGTTATACGTTATACGTTATACGTTACACATAATACGTTATTCGTTATACATTACATGTTATACGTTATACGTTATACGTTATACGTTATACGTTATACGTCATAGGTTATACGTTATATATTATACGTTATACGTTATACGTAATACGTTATACGTTATACGTTATACGTTATACGTCATACGTTATACGTTATAGGTGTTACGTTATACGTTATACGTTATACGTTATACGTTATTCGTAATACGTTATACGTGATACGTTATACGTTGTACGTTATACGTTATACGTTATACATTATACGTTATACGTTATACATTACATGTTATACGTTATACGTTATACGTTATACGTTATACGTTATACGTTATACGTTATACGTTATACGTTATACGTTATACGTTATACGTTATACGTTATACGTTATACGTTATACGTTATACGTTATACGTTATACGTTATACGTTATACGTTATACGTTATACGTTATACGTTATACGTTATACGTTATACGTTATACGTTATACGTCATGCGTTATACGTTTTACGTTATTCGTTATACGTTATCCGTTACACGTTATACGTTATACGTTATACGTTATACGTTATACGTTATACGTTATACGTTATACGTTATACGTTATACGTTATACGTTATACGTTATACGTTATGCGTTTTACGTTATTCGTTATATGTTATACGTTATACGATGTGCGTTATACGTTATACGTTATACGTTATACGTTATACGTTATACGTTATACGTTATACGTTATACGTTATACGTTATACGTTATACGTTATACGTTATACGTTATACGTTATACGTTATACGTTATACGTTATACGTTATACGTTATACGTTATACGTTATACGTTATACGTTATACGTTATACGTTATACGTTATACGTTGTACGTTATACGTTATACGTTATACGTTGTACGTTATACGTTGTACGTTATACGTTGTACGTTATACGTTGTACGTTATACGTTGTACGTTATACGTTGTACGTTATACGTTGTACGTTATACGTTGTACGTTATACGTTATACGTTATACGTTATACGTTGTACGTTATACGTTATACGTTATACGTTATTCGTTATACGTTATACGTTATACATTACATGTTATACGTTATACGTTATACGTTATACGTTATACGTTATACGTAATACGTTATACTTTATACGTTATACGTTATACGTTATACGTTATGCGTTATACGTTATACGTTATACGTTACACGTTATACGTTATACGTTATACGATATACGTTATACGTTATACGTTGTAAGCTATACGTTATACTTTATACGTTATAGGTGTTACGTTATACGTTATACGTTATACGTTATACGTTATACGTTATACGTTATACGATATACGTTATACGTTATACGTTGTACGCTATACGTTATACTTTATACGTTATAGGTGTTACGTTATACGTTATACGTCATACGTTATTCGTAATACGTTATACGTGATACGTTATACGTTGTACGTTATACGTTATACGTTATACGTTACACATTATACGTTATACGTTATACATTACATGTTATACGTTATACGTTATACGTTATACGTTATACGTTATACGTCATAGGTTATACGTTATATGTTATACGTTATACGTTATACGTAATACGTTATACGTTATACGTTATACGTTATACGTCATACGTTATACGTTATAGGTGTTACGTTATACGTTATACGTTATACGTTATACGTTATTCGTAATACGTTATACGTGATACGTTATACGTTATACGTTGTACGTTATACGTTATACGTTATACGTTATACGTTATACGTTATTCGTTATACGTTATACGTTATACATTACATGTTTTACGTTATACGTTATACGTTATACGTTATACGTTATACGTTATACGTTATACGTTATACGTTATACGTTATACGTTATACGTTATACGTTATACGTTATACGTTATACGTTCTACGTTATACGTTGTACGTTATACGTTGTACGTTATACGTTGTACGTTATACGTTGTACGTTATACGTTGTACGTTATACGTTGTACGTTATACGTTGTACGTTATACGTTATACGTTATACGTTATACGTTGTACGTTATACGATATACGTTATACGTTATACGTTGTACGCTATACGTTATACTTTATACGTTATAGGTGTTACGTTATACGTTATACGTTATACGTTATTCGTAATACGTTATACGTGATACGTTATACGTTGTACGTTATACGTTATACGTTATACGTTACACATAATACGTTATTCGTTATACATTACATGTTATACGTTATACGTTATACGTTATACGTTATACGTTATACGTCATAGGTTATACGTTATATGTTATACGTTATACGTTATACGTAATACGTTATACGTTATACGTTATACGTTATACGTCATACGTTATACGTTATAGGTGTTACGTTATACGTTATACGTTATACGTTATACGTTATTCGTAATACGTTATACGTGATACGTTATACGTTGTACGTTATACGTTATACGTTATACATTATACGTTATACGTTATACATTACATGTTATACGTTATACGTTATACGTTATACGTTATACGTTATACGTTATACGTTATACGTTATTCGTTATACGTTATACGTTATACGTTATACATTACATGTTATACGTTATACGTTATACGTTATACGTTATACGTTATACGTTATACGTTATACGTTATACGTTATACTTTATACGTTATACGTTATACGTTATACGTTATGCGTTATACGTTATACGTTATACGTTACACGTTATACGTTATACGTTATACGATATACGTTATACGTTATACGTTGTACGCTATACGTTATACTTTATACGTTATAGGTGTTACGTTATACGTTATACGTTATACGTTATTCGTAATACGTTATACGTGATACGTTATACGTTGTACGTTATACGTTATACGTTATACGTTACACATAATACGTTATTCGTTATACATTACATGTTATACGTTATACGTTATACGTTATACGTTATACGTTATACGTCATAGGTTATACGTTATATGTTATACGTTATACGTTATACGTAATACGTTATACGTTATACGTTATACGTTATACGTCATACGTTATACGTTATAGGTGTTACGTTATACGTTATACGTTATACGTTATACGTTATTCGTAATACGTTATACGTGATACGTTATACGTTGTACGTTATACGTTATACGTTATACATTATACGTTATACGTTATACATTACATGTTATACGTTATACGTTATACGTTATACGTTATACGTTATACGTTATACGTTATACGTTATACGTTATACGTTATACGTTATACGTTATACGTTATACGTTATACGTTATACGTTATACGTTATACGTTATACGTTATACGTTATACGTTATACGTTATACGTTATACGTTATACGTTATACGTTATACGTCATGCGTTATACGTTTTACGTTATTCGTTATACGTTATCCGTTACACGTTATACGTTATACGTTATACGTTATACGTTATACGTTATACGTTATACGTTATACGTTATACGTTATACGTTATACGTTATACGTTATGCGTTTTACGTTATTCGTTATATGTTATACGTTATACGATGTGCGTTATACGTTATACGTTATACGTTATACGTTATACGTTATACGTTATACGTTATACGTTATACGTTATACGTTATACGTTATACGTTATACGTTATACGTTATACGTTATACGTTATACGTTATACGTTATACGTTATACGTTATACGTTATACGTTATACGTTATACGTTATACGTTATACGTTATACGTTATACGTTATACGTTCTACGTTATACGTTGTACGTTATACGTTGTACGTTATACGTTGTACGTTATACGTTGTACGTTATACGTTGTACGTTATACGTTGTACGTTATACGTTGTACGTTATACGTTATACGTTATACGTTATACGTTGTACGTTATACGTTATACGTTATACGTTATTCGTTATACGTTATACGTTATACATTACATGTTATACGTTATACGTTATACGTTATACGTTATACGTTATACGTAATACGTTATACTTTATACGTTATACGTTATACGTTATACGTTATGCGTTATACGTTATACGTTATACGTTACACGTTATACGTTATACGTTATACGATATACGTTATACGTTATACGTTGTAAGCTATACGTTATACTTTATACGTTATAGGTGTTACGTTATACGTTATACGTTATACGTTATACGTTATACGTTATACGTTATACGATATACGTTATACGTTATACGTTGTACGCTATACGTTATACTTTATACGTTATAGGTGTTACGTTATACGTTATACGTCATACGTTATTCGTAATACGTTATACGTGATACGTTATACGTTGTACGTTATACGTTATACGTTATACGTTACACATTATACGTTATACGTTATACATTACATGTTATACGTTATACGTTATACGTTATACGTTATACGTTATACGTCATAGGTTATACGTTATATGTTATACGTTATACGTTATACGTAATACGTTATACGTTATACGTTATACGTTATACGTCATACGTTATACGTTATAGGTGTTACGTTATACGTTATACGTTATACGTTATACGTTATTCGTAATACGTTATACGTGATACGTTATACGTTATACGTTGTACGTTATACGTTATACGTTATACGTTATACGTTATACGTTATTCGTTATACGTTATACGTTATACATTACATGTTTTACGTTATACGTTATACGTTATACGTTATACGTTATACGTTATACGTTATACGTTATACGTTATACGTTATACGTTATACGTCATACGTCATACGTTATACGTCATTCGTTATACGTTATACGTGATACGTTATACGTTATACGTTATACGTTATACGTTATACGTTATACGTTATACGTTATACGTTATACGTTATACGTTATACGTTATACGTTATACGTTATACGTTATACGTTGTACGTTGTACGTTGTACGTTATACGTTATACGTTATACGTTATACGTTATACGTTATACGTTATACGTTATACGTTATACGTTCTACGTTATACGTTATACGTTATACGTTATGCGTTATACGTTATACGTTGTACGTTATACGTTATACGTTATACGTTATACGTTATTCGTTATACGTTATACGTTATACATTACATGTTATACGTTATACGTTATACGTTATACGTTATACGTTATACGTTATACGTTATACGTTATACTTTATACGTTATACGTTATACGTTATACGTTATGCGTTATACGCTATACGTTATACGTTACACGTTATACGTTATACGTTATACGATATACGTTATACGTTATACGTTGTACGCTATACGTTATACTTTATACGTTATAGATGTTACGTTATACGTTATACGTTATACGTTATTCGTAATACGTTATACGTGATACGTTATACGTTGTACGTTATACGTTATACGTTATACGTTACACATAATACGTTATTCGTTATACATTACATGTTATACGTTATACGTTATACGTTATACGTTATACGTTATACGTCATAGGTTATACGTTATATGTTATACGTTATACGTTATACGTAATACGTTATACGTTATACGTTATACGTTATACGTCATACGTTATACGTTATAGGTGTTACGTTATACGTTATACGTTATACGTTATACGTTATTCGTAATACGTTATACGTGATACGTTATACGTTGTACGTTATACGTTATACGTTATACATTATACGTTATACGTTATACATTACATGTTATACGTTATACGTTATACGTTATACGTTATACGTTATACGTTATACGTTATACGTTATACGTTATACGTTATACGTTATACGTTATACGTTATACGTTATACGTTATACGTTATACGTTATACGTTATACGTTATACGTTATACGTTATACGTTATACGTCATGCGTTATACGTTTTACGTTATTCGTTATACGTTATCCGTTACACGTTATACGTTATACGTTATACGTTATACGTTATACGTTATACGTTATACGTTATACGTTATACGTTATACGTTATACGTTATACGTTATACGTTATGCGTTTTACGTTATTCGTTATATGTTATACGTTATACGATGTGCGTTATACGTTATACGTTATACGTTATACGTTATACGTTATACGTTATACGTTATACGTTATACGTTATACGTTATACGTTATACGTTATACGTTATACGTTATACGTTATACGTTATACGTTATACGTTATACGTTATACGTTATACGTTATACGTTATACGTTATACGTTATACGTTATACGTTATACGTTATACGTTATACGTTATACGTTATACGTTCTACGTTGTACGTTATACGTTGTACGTTATACGTTGTACGTTATACGTTGTACGTTATACGTTGTACGTTATACGTTGTACGTTATACGTTGTACGTTATACGTTGTACGTTATACGTTATACGTTATACGTTATACGTTGTACGTTATACGTTATACGTTATACGTTATTCGTTATACGTTATACGTTATACATTACATGTTATACGTTATACGTTATACGTTATACGTTATACGTTATACGTAATACGTTATACTTTATACGTTATACGTTATACGTTATACGTTATGCGTTATACGTTATACGTTATACGTTACACGTTATACGTTATACGTTATACGATATACGTTATACGTTATACGTTGTAAGCTATACGTTATACTTTATACGTTATAGGTGTTACGTTATACGTTATACGTTATACGTTATACGTTATACGTTATACGTTATACGATATACGTTATACGTTATACGTTGTACGCTATACGTTATACTTTATACGTTATAGGTGTTACGTTATACGTTATACGTCATACGTTATTCGTAATACGTTATACGTGATACGTTATACGTTGTACGTTATACGTTATACGTTATACGTTACACATTATACGTTATACGTTATACATTACATGTTATACGTTATACGTTATACGTTATACGTTATACGTTATACGTCATAGGTTATACGTTATATGTTATACGTTATACGTTATACGTAATACGTTATACGTTATACGTTATACGTTATACGTCATACGTTATACGTTATAGGTGTTACGTTATACGTTATACGTTATACGTTATACGTTATTCGTAATACGTTATACGTGATACGTTATACGTTATACGTTGTACGTTATACGTTATACGTTATACGTTATACGTTATACGTTATTCGTTATACGTTATACGTTATACATTACATGTTTTACGTTATACGTTATACGTTATACGTTATACGTTATACGTTATACGTTATACGTTATACGTTATACGTTATACGTTATACGTTATACGTTATACGTTATACGTTATACGTTCTACGTTATACGTTGTACGTTATACGTTGTACGTTATACGTTGTACGTTATACGTTGTACGTTATACGTTGTACGTTATACGTTGTACGTTATACGTTGTACGTTATACGTTATACGTTATACGTTATACGTTGTACGTTATACGATATACGTTATACGTTATACGTTGTACGCTATACGTTATACTTTATACGTTATAGGTGTTACGTTATACGTTATACGTTATACGTTATTCGTAATACGTTATACGTGATACGTTATACGTTGTACGTTATACGTTATACGTTATACGTTACACATAATACGTTATTCGTTATACATTACATGTTATACGTTATACGTTATACGTTATACGTTATACGTTATACGTCATAGGTTATACGTTATATGTTATACGTTATACGTTATACGTAATACGTTATACGTTATACGTTATACGTTATACGTCATACGTTATACGTTATAGGTGTTACGTTATACGTTATACGTTATACGTTATACGTTATTCGTAATACGTTATACGTGATACGTTATACGTTGTACGTTATACGTTATACGTTATACATTATACGTTATACGTTATACATTACATGTTATACGTTATACGTTATACGTTATACGTTATACGTTATACGTTATACGTTATACGTTATTCGTTATACGTTATACGTTATACGTTATACATTACATGTTATACGTTATACGTTATACGTTATACGTTATACGTTATACGTTATACGTTATACGTTATACGTTATACTTTATACGTTATACGTTATACGTTATACGTTATGCGTTATACGTTATACGTTATACGTTACACGTTATACGTTATACGTTATACGATATACGTTATACGTTATACGTTGTACGCTATACGTTATACTTTATACGTTATAGGTGTTACGTTATACGTTATACGTTATACGTTATTCGTAATACGTTATACGTGATACGTTATACGTTGTACGTTATACGTTATACGTTATACGTTACACATAATACGTTATTCGTTATACATTACATGTTATACGTTATACGTTATACGTTATACGTTATACGTTATACGTCATAGGTTATACGTTATATGTTATACGTTATACGTTATACGTAATACGTTATACGTTATACGTTATACGTTATACGTCATACGTTATACGTTATAGGTGTTACGTTATACGTTATACGTTATACGTTATACGTTATTCGTAATACGTTATACGTGATACGTTATACGTTGTACGTTATACGTTATACGTTATACATTATACGTTATACGTTATACATTACATGTTATACGTTATACGTTATACGTTATACGTTATACGTTATACGTTATACGTTATACGTTATACGTTATACGTTATACGTTATACGTTATACGTTATACGTTATACGTTATACGTTATACGTTATACGTTATACGTTATACGTTATACGTTATACGTTATACGTTATACGTTATACGTTATACGTCATGCGTTATACGTTTTACGTTATTCGTTATACGTTATCCGTTACACGTTATACGTTATACGTTATACGTTATACGTTATACGTTATACGTTATACGTTATACGTTATACGTTATACGTTATACGTTATACGTTATGCGTTTTACGTTATTCGTTATATGTTATACGTTATACGATGTGCGTTATACGTTATACGTTATACGTTATACGTTATACGTTATACGTTATACGTTATACGTTATACGTTATACGTTATACGTTATACGTTATACGTTATACGTTATACGTTATACGTTATACGTTATACGTTATACGTTATACGTTATACGTTATACGTTATACGTTATACGTTATACGTTATACGTTATACGTTATACGTTATACGTTCTACGTTATACGTTGTACGTTATACGTTGTACGTTATACGTTGTACGTTATACGTTGTACGTTATACGTTGTACGTTATACGTTGTACGTTATACGTTGTACGTTATACGTTATACGTTATACGTTATACGTTGTACGTTATACGTTATACGTTATACGTTATTCGTTATACGTTATACGTTATACATTACATGTTATACGTTATACGTTATACGTTATACGTTATACGTTATACGTAATACGTTATACTTTATACGTTATACGTTATACGTTATACGTTATGCGTTATACGTTATACGTTATACGTTACACGTTATACGTTATACGTTATACGATATACGTTATACGTTATACGTTGTAAGCTATACGTTATACTTTATACGTTATAGGTGTTACGTTATACGTTATACGTTATACGTTATACGTTATACGTTATACGTTATACGATATACGTTATACGTTATACGTTGTACGCTATACGTTATACTTTATACGTTATAGGTGTTACGTTATACGTTATACGTCATACGTTATTCGTAATACGTTATACGTGATACGTTATACGTTGTACGTTATACGTTATACGTTATACGTTACACATTATACGTTATACGTTATACATTACATGTTATACGTTATACGTTATACGTTATACGTTATACGTTATACGTCATAGGTTATACGTTATATGTTATACGTTATACGTTATACGTAATACGTTATACGTTATACGTTATACGTTATACGTCATACGTTATACGATATACGTTATACGTTATACGTTGTACGCTATACGTTATACTTTATACGTTATAGATGTTACGTTATACGTTATACGTTATACGTTATTCGTAATACGTTATACGTGATACGTTATACGTTGTACGTTATACGTTATACGTTATACGTTACACATAATACGTTATTCGTTATACATTACATGTTATACGTTATACGTTATACGTTATACGTTATACGTTATACGTCATAGGTTATACGTTATATGTTATACGTTATACGTTATACGTAATACGTTATACGTTATACGTTATACGTTATACGTCATACGTTATACGTTATAGGTGTTACGTTATACGTTATACGTTATACGTTATACGTTATACGTCATACGTCATACGTTATACGTCATTCGTTATACGTTATACGTGATACGTTATACGTTATACGTTATACGTTATACGTTATACGTTATACGTTATACGTTATACGTTATACGTTATACGTTATACGTTATACGTTATACGTTATACGTTATACGTTGTACGTTGTACGTTGTACGTTATACGTTATACGTTATACGTTGTACGTTATACGTTATACGTTATACGTTATACGTTATACGTTATTCGTTATACGTTATACGTTATACATTACATGTTTTACGTTATACGTTATACGTTATACGTTATACGTTATACGTTATACGTTATACGTTATACGTTATACGTTATACGTTATACGTCATACGTCATACGTTATACGTCATTCGTTATACGTTATACGTGATACGTTATACGTTATACGTTATACGTTATACGTTATACGTTATACGTTATACGTTATACGTTATACGTTATACGTTATACGTTATACGTTATACGTTATACGTTATACGTTGTACGTTGTACGTTGTACGTTATACGTTATACGTTATACGTTATACGTTATACGTTATACGTTATACGTTATACGTTATACGTTCTACGTTATACGTTATACGTTATACGTTATGCGTTATACGTTATACGTTGTACGTTATACGTTATACGTTATACGTTATACGTTATTCGTTATACGTTATACGTTATACATTACATGTTATACGTTATACGTTATACGTTATACGTTATACGTTATACGTTATACGTTATACGTTATACTTTATACGTTATACGTTATACGTTATACGTTATGCGTTATACGCTATACGTTATACGTTACACGTTATACGTTATACGTTATACGATATACGTTATACGTTATACGTTGTACGCTATACGTTATACTTTATACGTTATAGATGTTACGTTATACGTTATACGTTATACGTTATTCGTAATACGTTATACGTGATACGTTATACGTTGTACGTTATACGTTATACGTTATACGTTACACATAATACGTTATTCGTTATACATTACATGTTATACGTTATACGTTATACGTTATACGTTATACGTTATACGTCATAGGTTATACGTTATATGTTATACGTTATACGTTATACGTAATACGTTATACGTTATACGTTATACGTTATACGTCATACGTTATACGTTATAGGTGTTACGTTATACGTTATACGTTATACGTTATACGTTATTCGTAATACGTTATACGTGATACGTTATACGTTGTACGTTATACGTTATACGTTATACATTATACGTTATACGTTATACATTACATGTTATACGTTATACGTTATACGTTATACGTTATACGTTATACGTTATACGTTATACGTTATACGTTATACGTTATACGTTATACGTTATACGTTATACGTTATACGTTATACGTTATACGTTATACGTTATACGTTATACGTTATACGTTATACGTTATACGTTATACGTCATGCGTTATACGTTTTACGTTATTCGTTATACGTTATCCGTTACACGTTATACGTTATACGTTATACGTTATACGTTATACGTTATACGTTATACGTTATACGTTATACGTTATACGTTATACGTTATACGTTATACGTTATGCGTTTTACGTTATTCGTTATATGTTATACGTTATACGATGTGCGTTATACGTTATACGTTATACGTTATACGTTATACGTTATACGTTATACGTTATACGTTATACGTTATACGTTATACGTTATACGTTATACGTTATACGTTATACGTTATACGTTATACGTTATACGTTATACGTTATACGTTATACGTTATACGTTATACGTTATACGTTATACGTTATACGTTATACGTTATACGTTATACGTTATACGTTATACGTTATACGTTCTACGTTGTACGTTATACGTTGTACGTTATACGTTGTACGTTATACGTTGTACGTTATACGTTGTACGTTATACGTTGTACGTTATACGTTGTACGTTATACGTTGTACGTTATACGTTATACGTTATACGTTATACGTTGTACGTTATACGTTATACGTTATACGTTATTCGTTATACGTTATACGTTATACATTACATGTTATACGTTATACGTTATACGTTATACGTTATACGTTATACGTAATACGTTATACTTTATACGTTATACGTTATACGTTATACGTTATGCGTTATACGTTATACGTTATACGTTACACGTTATACGTTATACGTTATACGATATACGTTATACGTTATACGTTGTAAGCTATACGTTATACTTTATACGTTATAG
This sequence comes from Ptiloglossa arizonensis, assembly GCF_051014685.1. Lineage (NCBI taxonomy): Eukaryota > Metazoa > Arthropoda > Insecta > Hymenoptera > Colletidae > Ptiloglossa > Ptiloglossa arizonensis. The sequence continues at coordinate 1,150,201 of NW_027478420.1, read as the reverse complement.
GTGTTACGTTATACGTTATACGTTATACGTTATACGTTATACGTTATACGTTATACGATATACGTTATACGTTATACGTTGTACGCTATACGTTATACTTTATACGTTATAGGTGTTACGTTATACGTTATACGTCATACGTTATTCGTAATACGTTATACGTGATACGTTATACGTTGTACGTTATACGTTATACGTTATACGTTACACATTATACGTTATACGTTATACATTACATGTTATACGTTATACGTTATACGTTATACGTTATACGTTATACGTCATAGGTTATACGTAATATGTTATACGTTATACGTTATACGTAATACGTTGTACGTTATACGTTATACGTTATACGTCATACGTTATACGTTATAGGTGTTACGTTATACGTTATACGTTATACGTTATACGTTATTCGTAATACGTTATACGTGATACGTTATACCTTATACGTTGTACGTTATACGTTATACGTTATACGTTATACGTTATTCGTTATACGTTATACATTACATGTTTTACGTTATACGTTATACGTTATACGTTATACGTTATACGTTATACGTTATACGTTATATGTTATACGTTATACGTTATACGTAATACGTTATACGTTATACGTTATACGTTATACGTCATACGTTATACGTTATAGGTGTTACGTTATACGTTATACGTTATACGTTATACGTTATTCGTAATACGTTATACGTGATACGTTATACGTTGTACGTTATACGTTATACGTTATACATTATACGTTATACGTTATACATTACATGTTATACGTTATACGTTATACGTTATACGTTATACGTTATACGTTATACGTTATACGTTATACGTTATACGTTATACGTTATACGTTATACGTTATACGTTATACGTTATACGTTATACGTTATACGTTATACGTTATACGTTCTACGTTGTACGTTATACGTTATACGTTATACGTTACACGTTATACGTTATACGTTATACGATATACGTTATACGTTATACGTTGTAAGCTATACGTTATACTTTATACGTTATAGGTGTTACGTTATACGTTATACGTTATACGTTATTCGTAATACGTTATACGTGATACGTTATACGTTGTACGTTATACGTTATACGTTATACGTTACACATTATACGTTATTCGTTATACGTTATACGTTGTACGTTATACGTTATACGTTATACGTTATACGTTATACGTTATACGTTATACGTTATACGTTATACGTTATACGTTGTACGTTATACGTTATACGTTATACGTTATACGTTATTCGTTATACGTTATACGTTATACATTACATGTTTTACGTTATACGTTATACGTTATACGTTATACGTTATACGTTATACGTTATACGTTATACGTTATACGTTATACGTTATACGTTATACGTTATACGTTATACGTCATACGTTATACGTCATTCGTAATACGTTATACGTGATACGTTATACGTGATACGTTATACCTTATACGTTGTACGTTATACGTTATACGTTATACGTTATACGTTATACGTTATACGTTATACGTTATACGTTATACGTTATACGTTATACGTTATACGTTATACGTTATACGTTATACGTTATACGTTATACGTTATACGTTATACGTTATACGTTATACGTTATACGTTATACGTTGTACGTTGTACGTTATACGTTATACGTTATACGTTATACGTTATACGTTATGCGTTATACGTTATACGTTATACGTTATACGTTGTACGTTATACGTTATACGTTATACGTTATTCGTTATACGTTATACGTTATACATTACATGTTATACGTTATACGTTACACGTTATACGTTATACGTTATACGATATACGTTATACGTTATACGTTGTACGCTATACGTTATACTTTATACGTTATAGGTGTTACGTTATACGTTATACGTTATACGTTATTCGTAATACGTTATACGTGATACGTTATACGTTGTACGTTATACGTTATACGTTATACGTTACACATTATACGTTATACGTTATACATTACATGTTATACGTTATACGTTATACGTTATACGTTATACGTTATACGTTATACGTCATAGGTTATACGTTATACGTAATACGTTATACGTTATACGTTATACGTTATACGTCATACGTTATACGTTATAGGTGTTACGTTATACGTTATACGTTATACGTTATACGTTATTCGTAATACGTTATACGTGATACGTTATACGTTGTACGTTATACGTTATACGTTATACGTTATACGTTATACATTATACGTTATACGTTATACATTACATGTTATACGTTATACGTTATACGTTATACGTTATACGTTATACGTTATACGTTATACGTTATACGTTATACGTTATACGTTATACGTTATACGTTATACGTTATACGTTGTACGTTATACGTTATACGTTATACGTTATACGTTATACGTTATACGTTATACGTTATACGTTATACGTTGTACGTTATACGTTATACGTTATACGTTATACGTTATACGTTATTCGTTATACGTTATACGTTATACGTTATACATTACATGTTTTACGTTATACGTTATACGTTATACGTTATACGTTATACATTACATGTTATACGTTATACGTTATACGTTATTCGTTATACGTTATACGTTATACGTTATTCGTTATACGTTATACGTTATACGTTATACATTACATGTTTTACGTTATACGTTATACGTTATACGTTATACGTTATACATTACATGTTATACGTTATACGTTATACGTTATACGTTATACGTTATACGTCATAGGTTATACGTTATATGTTATACGTTATACGTTATACGTAATACGTTATACGTTATACGTTATACGTTATACGTCATACGTTATACGTTATAGGTGTTACGTTATACGTTATACGTTATACGTTATACGTTATTCGTAATACGTTATACGTGATACGTTATACGTTATACGTTGTACGTTATACGTTATACGTTATACGTTATACGTTATTCGTTATACGTTATACGTTATACATTACATGTTTTACGTTATACGTTATACGTTATACGTTATACGTTATACGTTATACGTTATACGTTATACGTTATACGTTGTACGTTGTACGTTGTACGTTGTACGTTGTACGTTATACGTTATACGTTATACGTTGTACGTTGTACGTTGTACGTTATACGTTATACGTTGTACGTTGTACGTTGTACGTTATACGTTATACGTTATACGTTATACGTTATACGTTGTACGTTGTACGTTGTACGTTATACGTTATACGTTATACGTTATACGTTATACGTTATACGTTATACGTTATACGTTATACGTTATACGTTATACGTTATACGTTATACGTTATACGTTATACGTTATACGTTATACGTTATACGTTGTACGTTATACGTTATACGTTATACGTTATTCGTTATACGTTATACGTTATACATTACATGTTATACGTTATACGTTATACGTTATACGTTATACGTTATACGTTATACGTTATACTTTATACGTTATACGTTATACGTTATACGTTATGCGTTATACGTTATACGTTATACGTTACACGTTATACGTTATACGTTATACGATATACGTTATACGTTATACGTTGTACGCTATACGTTATACTTTATACGTTATAGGTGTTACGTTATACGTTATACGTTATACGTTATTCGTAATACGTTATACGTGATACGTTATACGTTATACGTTGTACGTTATACGATATACGTTATAGGTTACACATTATACGTTATACGTTATACATTACATGTTATACGTTATACGTTATACGTTATACGTTATACGTTACACGTCATAGGTTATACGTTATATGTTATACGTTATACGTTACACGTAATACGTTATACGTTATACGTTATACGTTATACGTCATACGTTATACGTTATAGGTGTTACGTTATACGTTATACGTTATACGTTATACGTTATTCGTAATACGTTACACGTGATACGTTATACGTTGTACGTTATACGTTATACGTTATACGTTATACATTATACGTTATACGTTATACATTACATGTTATACGTTATACGTTATACGTTATACGTTATACGTTATACGTTATACGTTATACGTTATACGTTATACGTTATACGTTATACGTTATACGTTATACGTTATACGTTATACGTTATACGTTATACGTTATACGTTATACGTTATACGTTATACGTTATGCGTCATGCGTTATACGTTTTACGTTATACGTTATACGTTATCCGTTACACGTTATACGTTATACGTTATACGTTATACGTTATACGTTATACGTTATACGTTATACGTTATACGTTATGCGTTTTACGTTATTCGTTATATGTTATACGTTATACGATGTGCGTTATACGTTATACGTTATACGTTATACGTTATACGTTATACGTTATACGTTATACGTTATACGTTATACGTTATACGTTATACGTTATACGTTATACGTTATACGTTATACGTTATACGTTGTACGTTGTACGTTGTACGTTATACGTTATACGTTATACGTTATACGTTATACGTTATACGTTATACGTTATACGTTATACGTTATACGTTATACGTTATACGTTATACGTTATACGTTATACGTTATACGTTATACGTTGTACGTTATACGTTATACGTTATACGTTATTCGTTATACGTTATACGTTATACATTACATGTTATACGTTATACGTTATACGTTATACGTTATACGTTATACGTTATACGTTATACTTTATACGTTATACGTTATACGTTATACGTTATGCGTTATACGTTATACGTTATACGTTACACGTTATACGTTATACGTTATACGATATACGTTATACGTTATACGTTGTACGCTATACGTTATACTTTATACGTTATACGTTATACGTTATACGTTGTACGTTGTACGTTGTACGTTATACGTTATACGTTATACGTTATACGTTATACGTTATACGTTATACGTTATACGTTATACGTTATACGTTATACGTTATACGTTATACGTTATACGTTATACGTTATACGTTATACGTTGTACGTTATACGTTATACGTTATACGTTATTCGTTATACGTTATACGTTATACATTACATGTTATACGTTATACGTTATACGTTATACGTTATACGTTATACGTTATACGTTATACTTTATACGTTATACGTTATACGTTATACGTTATGCGTTATACGTTATACGTTATACGCTACACGTTATACGTTATACGTTATACGATATACGTTATACGTTATACGTTGTACGCTATACGTTATACTTTATACGTTATAGGTGTTACGTTATACGTTATACGTTATACGTTATTCGTAATACGTTATACGTGATACGTTATACGTTATACGTCGTACGTTATACGATATACGTTATACGTTACACATTATACGTTATACGTTATACATTACATGTTATACGTTATACGTTATACGTTATACGTTATACGTTATACGTCATAGGTTATACGTTATATGTTATACGTTATACGTTACACGTAATACGTTATACGTTATACGTTATACGTTATACGTCATACGTTATACGTTATAGGTGTTACGTTATACGTTATACGTTATACGTTATACGTTATTCGTAATACGTTACACGTGATACGTTATACGTTGTACGTTATACGTTATACGTTATACGTTATACATTATACGTTATACGTTATACATTACATGTTATACGTTATACGTTATACGTTATACGTTATATGTTATACGTTATACGTTATACGTTATACGTTATACGTTATACGTTATACGTTATACGTTATACGTTATACGTTATACGTTATACGTTATACGTTATACGTTATACGTTATACGTTATACGTTATACGTTATGCGTCATGCGTTATACGTTTTACGTTATTCGTTATACGTTATCCGTTACACGTTATACGTTATACGTTATACGTTATACGTTATACGTTATACGTTATACGTTATACGTTATACGTTATGCGTTTTACGTTATTCGTTATATGTTATACGTTATACGATGTGCGTTATACGTTATACGTTATACGTTATACGTTATACGTTATACGTTATACGTTATACGTTATACGTTATACGTTATACGTTATACGTTATACATTATACGTTATACGTTATACGTTCTACGTTATACGTTATACGTTATACGTTATACGTTATACGTTGTACGTTATACGTTGTACGTTATACGTTATACGTTATACGTTATACGTTATACGTTATACGTTATACGTTATACGTTATACGTTATACGTTATATGTTATACGTTATACGTTATACGTTATACGTTGTACGTTATACGTTATACGTTATATGTTATTCGTTATACGTTATACGCTATACATTACATGTTATACGTTATACGTTGTACGTTATACGTTATACGTTATACGTTATACGATATACGTTATACGTTATACGTTGTACGCTATACGTTATACTTTATATGTTATAGGTGTTACGTTATACGTTATACGTCATACGTTATTCGTAATACGTTATACGTGATACGTTATACGTTGTACGTTATACGTTATACGTTATACGTTACACATTATACGTTATACGTTATACATTACATGTTATACGTTATACGTTATACGTTATACGTTATACGTTATACGTCATAGGTTATACGTAATATGTTATACGTTATACGTTATACGTAATACGTTGTACGTTATACGTTATACGTTATACGTTATACGTCATACGTTATACGTTATAGGTGTTACGTTATACGTTATACGTTATACGTTATACGTTATTCGTAATACGTTATACGTGATACGTTATACGTTATACGTTGTACGTTATACGTTATACGTTATACGTTATACGTTATTCGTTATACGTTATACATTACATGTTTTACGTTATACGTTATACGTTATACGTTATACGTTATACGTTATACGTTATACGTTATACGTTATACGTTATACGTTATACGTTATACGTTATACGTTATACGTCATACGTTATACGTCATTCGTAATACGTTATACGTGATACGTTATACGTTGTACGTTATACGTTATACGTTATACGTTATACGTTATACGTTATACGTTATACGTTATACGTTATACGTTATACGTTGTACGTTATACGTTATACGTTATACGTTATACGTTATACGTTATACGTTATACGTTATACATTACATGTTTTACGTTATACGTTATACGTTATACGTTATACGTTATACGTTATACGTTATACGTTATACGTTATACGTTATACGTTATACGTCATACGTTATACGTCATTCGTAATACGTTATACGTGATACGTTATACGTTGTACGTTATACGTTATACGTTATACGTTATACGTTATACGTTATACGTTATACGTTATACGTTATACGTTATACGTTATACGTTATACGTTATACGTTATACGTTATACGTTATACGTTATACGTTATACGTTATACGTTATACGTTGTACGTTGTACGTTGTACGTTGTACGTTGTACGTTGTACGTTGTACGTTGTACGTTGTACGTTATACGTTATACGTTATACGTTATACGTTATACGTTATACGTTATACGTTATACGTTATACGTTATACGTTATACGTTATACGTTATACGTTGTACGTTATACGTTATACGTTATACGTTATTCGTTATACGTTATACGTTATACATTACATGTTATACGTTATACGTTATACGTTATACGTTATACGTTATACGTTATACGTTATACTTTATACGTTATACGTTATACGTTATACGTTATGCGTTATACGTTATACGTTATACGTTACACGTTATACGTTATACGTTATACGATATACGTTATACGTTATACGTTGTACGCTATACGTTATACTTTATACGTTATAGGTGTTACGTTATACGTTATACGTTATACGTTATTCGTAATACGTTATACGTGATACGTTATACGTTGTACGTTATACGTTATACGTTATACGTTACACATTATACGTTATACGTTATACATTACATGTTATACGTTATACGTTATACGTTACACGTTATACGTTATACGTTATACGATATACGTTATACGTTATACGTTATACGTTGTACGCTATACGTTATACTTTATACGTTATACGTTGTACGTTATACGTTGTACGTTATACGTTGTACGTTATACGTTGTACGTTATACGTTGTACGTTATACGTTATACGTTATACGTTATACGTTATACGTTATACGTTATACGATATACGTTATACGTTATACGTTATACGTTATACGTTATACGTTGTACGTTATACGTTATACGTTATACGTTATACGTTATACGTTATACGTTATACGTTATACGTTATACGTTATACGTTATACGTTATACGTTGTACGTTATACGTTATACGTTATACGTTATACGTTATACGTTATACGTTATACGTTGTACGTTATACGTTATACGTTATACGTTATTCGATATACGTTATACGTTATACATTACATGTTATACGTTATACGTTATACGTTATACGTTATACGTTATACGTTATACGTTATACGTTATACGTTATACGTTATACGTTATACGTTATACGTCATACGTTATACGTTATTCGTAATACGTTATACGTGATACGTTATACGTTATACGTTATACGTTATACGTTATACGTTGTACGTTATACGTTATACGTTATACGTTATTCGTTATACGTTATACGTTGTACATTACATGTTATACGTTATACGTTATACGTTATACGTTATACGTTATACGTTATACGTTATACGTCATACGTTATACGTTATTCGTAATACGTTATACGTGATGCGTTATACGTTATACGTTATACGTTATTCGTTATACGTTATACGTTATACGTTATACATTACATGTAATACGTTATACGTTATACGTTATACGTTATACGTTATACGTTATACGTTATACGTTATACGTTATACGTTATACGTTATACGTTATACGTTATACGTTATACGTTATACGTTATACGTTATTCGTTATACGTTATACGTTATACGTTATACGTTATACGTTATACGTTATACGTTATACGTTATACGTTATGAGTTATACGTTATACGTTATACGTTATACGTTATACGTTATACGTTATACGTTATACGTTATACGTTATACGTTATACGTTATACGTTATACGTTATACGTTATACGTTATACGTTATACGTTATACGTTATGCGTTATGCGTTATACGTTATGCGTTATACGTTATGCGTTATACGTTATGCGTTATACGTTATACGTTATACGTTATACGTTATACATTATACGTTATACGTTATACGTTGTACGTTATACGTTATACGTTATACGTTATACGTTGTACGTTATACGTTGTACGTTATACGTTGTACGTTATACGTTGTACGTTATACGTTATACGTTATACGTTATACGTTATACGTTATACGTTATACGTTATACGTTATACGTTATACGTTATACGTTATACGTTGTTCGTTATACGTTATACGTTATACGTTATTCGTTATACGTTAGACGTTATACGTTATACGTCATAAGTTATACGTTATACGTTATACGTTATACGTTATGCGTTATACGTCCTACGATATTCGTTATACGTTATACGTTATTAGTTATACGTTATACGTTATACGTTATACGTTATACGTTATACGTTATACGTTATACGTTATACGTTATACGTTATACGTTATACGTTATACGTTATACGTTATACGTTATACGTTATACGTTATACGTTATACGTTATACGTTATACGTTATACGTTATACGTTATACGTTGTACGTTATACGTTATACATTATACGTTATACGTTATTCGATATACGTTATACGTTATACATTACGTGTTTTACGTTATACGTTATACGTTATACGATATACGTTATACGTTATACGTTGTACGTTATACGTTATACGTTATACGTCATACGTTATACGTTATTCGTAATACGTTATACGTGATACGTTATACGTTGTACGTTATACGTTATACGTTATACGTTATAAGTTATACGTTATACGTCATAGGTTATACGTTATACGTTATACGTTATACGTTATACGTTATACGTTATACGTCATACGTTATACGTTATTCGTAATACGTTATACGTGATACGTTATACGTTGTACGTTATACGTTATACGTTATACATTATATGTTATACGTTATACGTCATAGGTTATACGTTATACGTTATACGTTATACGTTATGCGTTATACGTTATACGTTATACGTTATACGTTATACGTTATACGTTATACTTTATACGTTATACGTTATTCGTAATACGTTATACGTGATACGTTATACGTTGTACGTTATACGTTATACGTTATACGTTATACGTTATACGTTATACGTTATACGTTATACGTTATACGTTGTACGTTATACGTTATACGTTATACGTTATACGTTATTCGTTATACGTTATACGTTATACATTACATGTTTTACGTTATACGTTATACGTTATACATTATACGTTATACGTTATACGTTATACGTTATACGTTATACGTTATACGTTATACGTCATACGTTATACGTTATTCGTAATACGTTATACGTGATACGTTATACGTTGTACGTTATACGTTATACGTTATACGTTATAAGTTATACGTTATACGTCATAGGTTATACGTTATACGTTATACGTTATACGTTATACGTTATACGTTATACGTTATACGTTATGCGTTATACGTTATACGTTATACGTTATACGTTATACGTTATACGTTATACGTTATACGTTATACGTTACACGTTATACGTTATACGTTATACGTTATACGTTATACGTCATACGTTGTACGTTATTCGTAATACGTTATACGTGATACGTTATACATTATATGTTATACGTTATACGTCATAGGTTATACGTTATACGTTATACGTTATACGTTATGCGTTATACGTTATACGTTATACGTTATACGTTATACGTTATACGTTATACGTTATACGTTATACGTTATACGTTATACGTTATACGTTATACGTTATACGTTATACATTATACGTTATACGATATACGTTATACGTTATGCGTTTTGCGTTCTTCGTTACACGTTATACGTTATTCGGTATGCGTTACACGTTATACTTTATACGTTATACGTTATACGTTATACGTTATACGTTATACGTTATACGTTATACGTTATACGTTATACGTTATACGTTATACGTTATACGTTATACGTTATACGTTATACGATATACGTTATACGTTATACGTTGTACGTTGTACGTTGTACGTTATACGTTATACGTTATACGTTATACGTTATACGTTATACGTTATACGTTATACGTTATACGTTATACGTTATACGTTATACGTTATACGTTGTACGTTATACGTTATACGTTATACGTTATTCGTTATACGTTATACGTTATACATTACATGTTATACGTTATACGTTATACGTTATACGTTATACGTTATACGTTATACGTTATACGTTGTTCGTTATACGTTATACGTTATACGTTATTCGTTATACGTTATACGTTATACGTTATACGTCATAAGTTATACGTTATACGTTATAGGTTATACGTTATACGTTATGCGTTATACGTCCTACGATATTCGTTATACGTTATACGTTATTAGTTATACGTTATACGTTATACGTTATACGTCATAGGTTATACGTTATACGTTATGCGTTGTACGTTATACGTTATACGTTATACGTTATACGTTATACGTTATACGTTATACGTTATTCGTTATACGTTATACGTTATACATTACATGTTTTACGTTATACGTTATACGTTATACGTTATACGTTATACGTTATACGTTATACGTTATACGTCATACGTTGTACGTTATTCGTAATACGTTATACGTGATACGTTATACATTATATGTTATACGTTATACGTCATAGGTTATACGTTATACGTTATACGTTATACGTTATACGTTATACGTTATACGTTATACGTTATACGTTATACGTTATACGTTATACGTTATACGTTGTACGTTATACGTTATACGTTATACGTTATTCGTTATACGTTATACGTTATACATTACATGTTTTACGTTATACGTTATACGTTATACGTTATACGTTATACGTTATACGTTATACGTTATACGTTATACGTTATACGTTATACGTTATACGTTATACGTTATACGTCATACGTTATACGTTATTCGTAATACGTTATACGTGATACGTGATACGTTATACGTTGTACGTTAAACGTTATACGTTATACGTTATAAGTTATACGTTATACCTCATAGGTTATACGTTATACGTTATACGTCATAGGTTATACGTTATACGTTATACGTTATACGTTATACGTTATACGTTATACGTTATACGTTATACGTTATACGTTATACGTTGTACGTTATACGTTATACGTTATACGTTATTCGTTATACGTTATACGTTATACATTACATGTTTTACGTTATACGTTATACGTTATACGTTATACGTTATACGTTATACGTTATACGTTATACGTTATACGTTATACGTTATACGTTATACGTTATACGTTGTACGTTATACGTTATACGTTATACGTTATTCGTTATACGTTATACGTTATACATTACATGTTTTACGTTATACGTTATACGTTATACGTTATACGTTATACGTTATACGTTATACGTTATACGTTATACGTTATACGTTATACGTTATACGTTATACGTTATACGTCATACGTTATACGTTATTCGTAATACGTTATACGTGATACGTTATACGTTGTACGTTAAACGTTATACGTTATACGTTATAAGTTATACGTTATACGTCATAGGTTATACGTTATACGTTATACGTTATACGTTATACGTTATACGTTATACGTTATACGTTATACGTTATGCGTTATACGTTATACGTTATACGTTATACGTTATACGTTATACGTTATACGTTATACGTTATACGTTACACGTTATACGTTATACGTTATACGTTATACGTTATACGTCATACGTTGTACGTTATTCGTAATACGTTATACGTGATACGTTATACATTATATGTTATACGTTATACGTCATAGGTTATACGTTATACGTTATACGTTATACGTTATGCGTTATACGTTATACGTTATACGTTATACGTTATACGTTATACGTTATACGTTATACGTTATACGTTATACATTACATGTTATACGTTATACGTTATACGTTATACGTTATACGTTATACGTTATACGTTATACGTTATACGTTATACGTTATACGTTATACGTTATACGTTATACGTTATACGTTATACGTTATACGTTATACGTTATACGTTATACGTTATACGTTGTACGTTATACGTTATACGTTATACGTTATTCGTTATACGTTATACGTTATACATTACATGTTTTACGTTATACGTTATACGTTATACGTTATACGTTATACGTTATACGTTATACGTTATACGTTATACGTTATACGTTATACGTTATACGTTATACGTTATACGTTATACGTCATACGTTATACGTTATTCGTAATACGTTATACGTGATACGTTATACGTTGTACGTTAAACGTTATACGTTATACGTTATAAGTTATACGTTATACGTCATAGGTTATACGTTATACGTTATACGTTATACGTTATACGTTATACGTTATACGTTATACGTTATACGTTATGCGTTATACGTTATACGTTATACGTTATACGTTATACGTTATACGTTATACGTTATACGTTATACGTTACACGTTATACGTTATACGTTATACGTTATACGTTATACGTCATACGTTGTACGTTATTCGTAATACGTTATACGTGATACGTTATACATTATATGTTATACGTTATACGTCATAGGTTATACGTTATACGTTATACGTTATACGTTATGCGTTATACGTTATACGTTATACGTTATACGTTATACGTTATACGTTATACGTTATACGTTATACGTTATACGTTATACGTTATACGTTATACGTTATACGTTATACATTATACGTTATACGATATACGTTATACGTTATGCGTTATGCGTTCTTCGTTACACGTTATACGTTATTCGGTATGCGTTACACGTTATACTTTATACGTTATACGTTATACGTTATACGTTATACGTTATACGTTATACGTTATACGTTATACGTTATACGTTATACGTTATACGTTATACGTTATACGATATACGTTATACGTTATACGTTGTACGTTGTACGTTGTACGTTATACGTTATACGTTATACGTTATACGTTATACGTTATACGTTGTACGTTATACGTTATACGTTATACGTTATACGTTATACGTTATACGTTGTACGTTATACGTTATACGTTATACGTTATTCGTTATACGTTATACGTTATACATTACATGTTATACGTTATACGTTATACGTTATACGTTATACGTTATACGTTATACGTTATACGTTGTTCGTTATACGTTATACGTTATACGTTATTCGTTATACGTTATACGTTATACGTTATACGTCATAAGTTATACGTTATACGTTATAGGTTATACGTTATACGTTATGCGTTATACGTCCTACGATATTCGTTATACGTTATACGTTATTAGTTATACGTTATACGTTATACGTTATACGTCATAGGTTATACGTTATACGTTATGCGTTATACGTTATACGTTATACGTTATACGTTATACGTTATACGTTATACGTTATACGTTATACGTTATACGTTATACGTTATACGTTATACGTTATACGTTATACGTTATACGTTATACGTTATACGTTATACGTTATACGTTATACGTTATACGTTATACGTTATACGTTATACGTTATACGTTATACGTTATACGTTATTCGTTATACGTTATACGTTATACATTACATGTTATACGTTATACGTTATACGTTATACGTTATACGTTATACGTTATACGTTATGCGTTATACGTTATACGTTATACGTTATACGTTATACGTTATACGTTATACGTTATACGTTATACGTTATACGTTATACGTTATACGTTATACGTTATACGTTATACGTTATACGTTGTACGTTATACGTTATACGTTATACATTATACGTTATTCGTTATACGTTATACGTTATACATTACATGTTTTACGTTATACGTTATACGTTATACGTTATACGTTATACGTTATACGTTATACGTTATACGTCATACGTTATACGTCATTCGTAATACGTTATACGTGATACGTTATACGTTGTACGTTATACGTTATACGTTATACGTTATACGTTATACGTTATACGTTATACGTTATACGTTATACGTTATACGTTATACGTTATACGTTATACGTTATACGTTATACGTTATACGTTATACGTTATACGTTATACGTTATACGTTATACGTTGTACGTTGTACGTTGTACGTTGTACGTTGTACGTTGTACGTTGTACGTTATACGTTATACGTTATACGTTATACGTTATACGTTATACGTTATACGTTATACGTTATACGTTATACGTTATACGTTATACGTTATACGTTATACGTTGTACGTTATACGTTATACGTTATACGTTATTCGTTATACGTTATACGTTATACGTTATACATTACATGTTATACGTTATACGTTATACGTTATACGTTATACGTTATACGTTATACGTTATACTTTATACGTTATACGTTATACGTTATACGTTATGCGTTATACGTTATACGTTATACGTTACACGTTATACGTTATACGTTATACGATATACGTTATACGTTATACGTTGTACGCTATACGTTATACTTTATACGTTATAGGTGTTACGTTATACGTTATACGTTATACGTTATTCGTAATACGTTATACGTGATACGTTATACGTTGTACGTTATACGTTATACGTTATACGTTACACATTATACGTTATACGTTATACATTACATGTCATACGTTATACGTTATACGTTACACGTTATACGTTATACGTTATACGATATACGTTATACGTTATACGTTATACGTTGTACGCTATACGTTATACTTTATACGTTATACGTTGTACGTTATACGTTGTACGTTATACGTTGTACGTTATACGTTGTACGTTATACGTTGTACGTTATACGTTATACGTTATACGTTATACGTTATACGTTATACGTTATACGATATACGTTATACGTTATACGTTATACGTTATACGTTATACGTTGTACGTTATACGTTATACGTTATACGTTATACGTTATACATTACATGTTATACGTTATACGGTATACGTTATACGTTATACGTTATACGTTATACGTTATACGTTATACGTTATACGTTATACGTTATACGTTATACGTTATACGTTATACGTTATACGTTGTACGTTATACGTTGTACGTTATACGTTATACGTTATACGTTATTCGTTATACGTTATACGTTGTACATTACATGTTATACGTTATACGTTATACGTTATACGTTATACGTTATACGTTATACGTTATACGTTATACGTCATACGTTATACGTTATTCGTAATACGTTATACGTGATGCGTTATACGTTATACGTTGTACGTTATTCGTTATACGTTATACGTTATACGTTATACATTACATGTAATACGTTATACGTTATACGTTATACGTTATACGTTATACGTTATACGTTATACGTTATACGTTATACGTTATACGTTATACGTTATACGTTATACGTTATACGTTATACGTTATACGTTATACGTTATACGTTATACGTTATACGTTATACGTTATACGTTATACGTTATGAGTTATACGTTATACGTTATACGTTATACGTTATACGTTATACGTTATACGTTATACGTTATACGTTATACGTTATACGTTATACGTTATACGTTATACGTTATACGTTATACGTTATACGTTATACGTTATACGTTATACGTTATGCGTTATGCGTTATACGTTATGCGTTATACGTTATGCGTTATACGTTATGCGTTATACGTTGTACGTTATACGTTGTACGTTATACGTTGTACGTTATACGTTATACGTTATACGTTATACGTTATACGTTATACGTTATACGTTATACGTTATACGTTATACGTTATACGTTATACGTTGTTCGTTATACGTTATACGTTATACGTTATTCGTTATACGTTAGACGTTATACGTTATACGTCATAAGTTATACGTTATACGTTATACGTTATACGTTATGCGTTATACGTCCTACGATATTCGTTATACGTTATACGTTATTAGTTATACGTTATACGTTATACGTTATACGTTATACGTTATACGTTATACGTTATACGTTATACGTTATACGTTATACGTTATACGTTATACGTTATACGTTATACGTTATACGTTATACGTTATACGTTATACGTTATACGTTATACGTTGTACGTTATACGTTATACGTTATACGTTATACGTTATTCGATATACGTTATACGTTATACATTACGTGTTTTACGTTATACGTTATACGTTATACGTTATACGTTATACGTTATACGTTGTACGTTATACGTTATACGTTATACGTCATACGTTATACGTTATTCGTAATACGTTATACGTGATACGTTATACGTTGTACGTAATACGTTATACGTTATACGTTATAAGTTATACGTTATACGTCATAGGTTATACGTTATACGTTATACGTTATACGTTATACGTTATACGTTATACGTTATACGTCATACGTTATACGTTATTCGTAATACGTTATACGTGATACGTTATACGTTGTACGTTATACGTTATACGTTATACATTATATGTTATACGTTATACGTCATAGGTTATACGTTATACGTTATACGTTATACGTTATGCGTTATACGTTATACGTTATACGTTATACGTTATACGTTATACGTTATACTTTATACGTTATACGTTATTCGTAATACGTTATACGTGATACGTTATACGTTGTACGTTATACGTTATACGTTATACGTTATACGTTATACGTTATACGTTATACGTTATACGTTATACGTTGTACGTTATACGTTATACGTTATACGTTATACGTTATTCGTTATACGTTATACGTTATACATTACATGTTTTACGTTATACGTTATACGTTATACATTATACGTTATACGTTATACGTTATACGTTATACGTTATACGTTATACGTTATACGTCATACGTTATACGCTATTCGTAATACGTTATACGTGATACGTTATACGTTGTACGTTATACGTTATACGTTATACGTTATAAGTTATACGTTATACGTCATAGGTTATACGTTATACGTTATACGTTATACGTTATACGTTATACGTTATACGTTATACGTTATGCGTTATACGTTATACGTTATACGTTATACGTTATACGTTATACGTTATACGTTATACGTTATACGTTACACGTTATACGTTATACGTTATACGTTATACGTTATACGTCATACGTTGTACGTTATTCGTAATACGTTATACGTGATACGTTATACATTATATGTTATACGTTATACGTCATAGGTTATACGTTATACGTTATACGTTATACGTTATGCGTTATACGTTATACGTTATACGTTATACGTTACACGTTATACGTTATACGTTATACGTTATACGTTATACGTTATACGTTATACGTTATACGTTATACATTATACGTTATACGATATACGTTATACGTTATGCGTTATGCGTTCTTCGTTACACGTTATACGTTATTCGGTATGCGTTACACGTTATACTTTATACGTTATACGTTATACGTTATACGTTATACGTTATACGTTATACGTTATACGTTATACGTTATACGTTATACGTTATACGTTATACGTTATACGTTATACGTTATACGATATACGTTATACGTTATACGTTGTACGTTGTACGTTGTACGTTATACGTTATACGTTATACGTTATACGTTATACGTTATACGTTATACGTTATACGTTATACGTTATACGTTATACGTTATACGTTATACGTTATACGTTGTACGTTATACGTTATACGTTATACGTTATTCGTTATACGTTATACGTTATACATTACATGTTATACGTTATACGTTATACGTTATACGTTATACGTTATACGTTATACGTTATACGTTGTTCGTTATACGTTATACGTTATACGTTATTCGTTATACGTTATACGTTATACGTTATACGTCATAAGTTATACGTTATACGTTATAGGTTATACGTTATACGTTATGCGTTATACGTCCTACGATATTCGTTATACGTTATACGTTATTAGTTATACGTTATACGTTATACGTTATACGTCATAGGTTATACGTTATACGTTATGCGTTGTACGTTATACGTTATACGTTATACGTTATACGTTATACGTTATTCGTTATACGTTATACGTTATACGTTATACGTTATACGTTATACGTTATACGTTATACGTTATACGTTATACGTTATGCGTTATGCGTTATACGTTATGCGTTATACGTTATGCGTTATACGTTATGCGTTATACGTTGTACGTTATACGTTGTACGTTATACGTTGTACGTTATACGTTATACGTTATACGTTATACGTTATACGTTATACGTTATTCGTTATACGTTATACGTTATACATTACATGTTATACGTTATACGTTATACGTTATACGTTATACGTTATACGTTATACGTTATACGTTATACGTTATACGTTATACGTTATACGTTATACGTTATACGTTATACGTTATACGTTATGAGTTATACGTTATACGTTATACGTTATACGTTATACGTTATACGTTATACGTTATACGTTATACGTTATACGTTATACGTTATACGTTATACGTTATACGTTATACGTTATACGTTATACGTTATACGTTATACGTTATACGTTATGCGTTATGCGTTATACGTTATGCGTTATACGTTATGCGTTATACGTTATGCGTTATACGTTGTACGTTATACGTTGTACGTTATACGTTGTACGTTATACGTTATACGTTATACGTTATACGTTATACGTTATACGTTATACGTTATACGTTATACGTTATACGTTATACGTTATACGTTGTTCGTTATACGTTATACGTTATACGTTATTCGTTATACGTTAGACGTTATACGTTATACGTCATAAGTTATACGTTATACGTTATACGTTATACGTTATGCGTTATACGTCCTACGATATTCGTTATACGTTATACGTTATTAGTTATACGTTATACGTTATACGTTATACGTTATACGTTATACGTTATACGTTATACGTTATACGTTATACGTTATACGTTATACGTTATACGTTATACGTTATACGTTATACGTTATACGTTATACGTTATACGTTATACGTTATACGTTGTACGTTATACGTTATACGTTATACGTTATACGTTATTCGATATACGTTATACGTTATACATTACGTGTTTTACGTTATACGTTATACGTTATACGTTATACGTTATACGTTATACGTTGTACGTTATACGTTATACGTTATACGTCATACGTTATACGTTATTCGTAATACGTTATACGTGATACGTTATACGTTGTACGTAATACGTTATACGTTATACGTTATAAGTTATACGTTATACGTCATAGGTTATACGTTATACGTTATACGTTATACGTTATACGTTATACGTTATACGTTATACGTCATACGTTATACGTTATTCGTAATACGTTATACGTGATACGTTATACGTTGTACGTTATACGTTATACGTTATACATTATATGTTATACGTTATACGTCATAGGTTATACGTTATACGTTATACGTTATACGTTATGCGTTATACGTTATACGTTATACGTTATACGTTATACGTTATACGTTATACTTTATACGTTATACGTTATTCGTAATACGTTATACGTGATACGTTATACGTTGTACGTTATACGTTATACGTTATACGTTATACGTTATACGTTATACGTTATACGTTATACGTTATACGTTGTACGTTATACGTTATACGTTATACGTTATACGTTATTCGTTATACGTTATACGTTATACATTACATGTTTTACGTTATACGTTATACGTTATACATTATACGTTATACGTTATACGTTATACGTTATACGTTATACGTTATACGTTATACGTCATACGTTATACGCTATTCGTAATACGTTATACGTGATACGTTATACGTTGTACGTTATACGTTATACGTTATACGTTATAAGTTATACGTTATACGTCATAGGTTATACGTTATACGTTATACGTTATACGTTATACGTTATACGTTATACGTTATACGTTATGCGTTATACGTTATACGTTATACGTTATACGTTATACGTTATACGTTATACGTTATACGTTATACGTTACACGTTATACGTTATACGTTATACGTTATACGTTATACGTCATACGTTGTACGTTATTCGTAATACGTTATACGTGATACGTTATACATTATATGTTATACGTTATACGTCATAGGTTATACGTTATACGTTATACGTTATACGTTATGCGTTATACGTTATACGTTATACGTTATACGTTACACGTTATACGTTATACGTTATACGTTATACGTTATACGTTATACGTTATACGTTATACGTTATACATTATACGTTATACGATATACGTTATACGTTATGCGTTATGCGTTCTTCGTTACACGTTATACGTTATTCGGTATGCGTTACACGTTATACTTTATACGTTATACGTTATACGTTATACGTTATACGTTATACGTTATACGTTATACGTTATACGTTATACGTTATACGTTATACGTTATACGTTATACGTTATACGTTATACGATATACGTTATACGTTATACGTTGTACGTTGTACGTTGTACGTTATACGTTATACGTTATACGTTATACGTTATACGTTATACGTTATACGTTATACGTTATACGTTATACGTTATACGTTATACGTTATACGTTATACGTTGTACGTTATACGTTATACGTTATACGTTATTCGTTATACGTTATACGTTATACATTACATGTTATACGTTATACGTTATACGTTATACGTTATACGTTATACGTTATACGTTATACGTTGTTCGTTATACGTTATACGTTATACGTTATTCGTTATACGTTATACGTTATACGTTATACGTCATAAGTTATACGTTATACGTTATAGGTTATACGTTATACGTTATGCGTTATACGTCCTACGATATTCGTTATACGTTATACGTTATTAGTTATACGTTATACGTTATACGTTATACGTCATAGGTTATACGTTATACGTTATGCGTTGTACGTTATACGTTATACGTTATACGTTATACGTTATACGTTATTCGTTATACGTTATACGTTATACATTACATGTTTTACGTTATACGTTATACGTTATACGTTATACGTTATACGTTATACGTTATACGTTATACGTTATACGTTATACGTTATACGTTATACGTTATACGTCATACGTTATACGTTATTCGTAATACGTTATACATGATACGTTATACGTTGTACGTTAAACGTTATACGTTATACGTTATAAGTTATACGTTATACGTCATAGGTTATACGTTATACGTTATACGTTATACGTTATACGTTATACGTTATACGTTATACGTTATACGTTATGCGTTATACGTTATACGTTATACGTTATACGTTATACGTTATACGTTATACTTTATACGTTATACGTTACACGTTATACGTTATACGTTATACGTTATACGTTATACGTCATACGTTGTACGTTATTCGTAATACGTTATACGTGATACGTTATACATTATATGTTATACGTTATACGTCATAGGTTATACGTTATACGTTATACGTTATACGTTATGCGTTATACGTTATACGTTATACGTTATACGTTATTCGGTATGCGTTACACGTTATACTTTATACGTTATACGTTATACGTTATACGTTATACGTTATACGTTATACGTTATACGTTATACGTTATACGTTATACGTTATACGTTATACGTTATACGTTATACGTTATACGATATACGTTATACGTTATACGTTGTACGTTGTACGTTGTACGTTATACGTTATACGTTATACGTTATACGTTATACGTTATACATTATACGTTATACGATATACGTTATACGTTATGCGTTATGCGTTCTTCGTTACACGTTATACGTTATTCGGTATGCGTTACACGTTATACTTTATACGTTATACGTTATACGTTATACGTTATACGTTATACGTTATACGTTATACGTTATACGTTATACGTTATACGTTATACGTTATACGTTATACGTTATACGTTATACGATATACGTTATACGTTATACGTTGTACGTTGTACGTTGTACGTTATACGTTATACGTTATACGTTATACGTTATACGTTATACGTTATACGTTATACGTTATACGTTATACGTTATACGTTATACGTTATACGTTGTACGTTATACGTTATACGTTATACGTTATTCGTTATACGTTATACGTTATACATTACATGTTATACGTTATACGTTATACGTTATACGTTATACGTTATACGTTATACGTTATACGTTGTTCGTTATACGTTATACGTTATACGTTATTCGTTATACGTTATACGTTATACGTTATACGTCATAAGTTATACGTTATACGTTATAGGTTATACGTTATACGTTATGCGTTATACGTCCTACGATATTCGTTATACGTTATACGTTATTAGTTATACGTTATACGTTATACGTTATACGTCATAGGTTATACGTTATACGTTATGCGTTATACGTTATACGTTATACGTTATACGTTATACGTTATACGTTATACGTTATACGTTATACGTTATACGTTATACGTTATACGTTATACGTTATACGTTATACGTTATACGTTATACGTTATACGTTATACGTTATACGTTATACGTTATACGTTATACGTTATACGTTATACGTTATACGTTATACGTTATTCGTTATACGTTATACGTTATACATTACATGTTATACGTTATACGTTATACGTTATGCGTTATACGTTATACGTTATACGTTATACGTTATACGTTATACGTTATACGTTATACGTTATACGTTATACGTTATACGTTATACGTTATACGTTATACGTTATACGTTATACGTTATACGTTATACGTTTTACGTTATACGTTATACGTTATACATTATACGTTATTCGTTATACGTTATACGTTATACATTACATGTTTTACGTTATACGTTATACGTTATACGTTATACGTTATACGTCATAAGTTATACGTTATACGTTATAGGTTATACGTTATACGTTATGCGTTATACGTCCTACGATATTCGTTATACGTTATACGTTATTAGTTATACGTTATACGGTATACGTTATACGTCATAGGTTATACGTTATACGTTATGCGTTATACGTTATACGTTATACGTTATACGTTATACGTTATACGTTATACGTTATACGTTATACGTTATACGTTATACGTTATACGTTATACGTTATACGTTATACGTTATACGTTATACGTTATACGTTATACGTTATACGTTATACGTTATACGTTATACGTTATACGTTATACGTTATACGTTATACGTTATACGTTATACGTTATACGTTATACGTTATACGTTATACGTTATACGTTATACGTTATACGTTATTCGTTATACGTTATACGTTATACATTACATGTTATACGTTATACGTTATACGTTATACGTTATACGTTATACGTTATACGTTATACGTTATTCGTTATACGTTATACGTTATACATTACATGTTATACGTTATACGTTATACGTTATACGTTATACGTTATACGTTATACGTTATACGTTATACGTTATACGTTATACGTTATACGTTATACGTTATACGTTATACGTTATACGTTATACGTTATACGTTATACGTTATACGTTATACGTTATACGTTGTACGTTATACGTTATACGTTATACATTATACGTTATTCGTTATACGTTATACGTTATACATTACATGTTTTACGTTATACGTTATACGATATACGTTATACGTTATACGTTATACGTTATACGTTATACGTTATACGTTATACGTTATACGTTATACGTCATACGTTATACGTCATTCGTAATACGTTATACGTGATACGTTATACGTTGTACGTTATACGTTATACGTTATACGTTATACGTTATACGTTACACGTTATACGTTATTCGTTATACGTTATACGTTATACGTTATACGTTATACGTTATACGTTGTACGTTATACGTTATACGTTATACGTTATACGTTATACGTTATACGTTATACGTTATACGTTATACGTTATACGTTATACGTTATACGTTATACGTTATACGTTATACGTTATACGTTATACGTTATACGTTGTACGTTGTACGTTGTACGTTGTACGTTGTACGTTGTACGTTATACGTTATACGTTATACGTTATACGTTATACGTTATACGTTATACGTTATACGTTATACGTTATACGTTATACGTTATACGTTATACGTTGTACGTTATACGTTATACGTTATACGTTATTCGTTATACGTTATACGTTATACATTACATGTTATACGTTATACGTTATACGTTATACGTTATACGTTATACGTTATACGTTATACGTTATACGTCATACGTTATACGTTATTCGTAACACGTTATACGTGATACGTTATACGTTGTACGTTATACGTTATACGTTATACGTTATAAGTTATACGTTATACGTCATAGGTTATACGTTATACGTTATACGTTGTACGTTGTACGTTATACGTTATACGTTATACGTTATACGTTATTCGTTATACGTTATACGTTATACATTACATGTTTTACGTTATACGTTATACGTTATACGTTATACGTTATACGTTATACGTTATACGTTATACGTTATACGTTATACGTTATACGTTATACGTTATACGTTATACGTTATACGTTATACGTTCTACGTTGTACGTTATACGTTATACGTTATACGTTATACGTTATACGTTATACGTTATACTTTATACGTTATACGTTATACGTTATACGTTATACGTTATACGTTATACGTTATACGTTATACGTTATACGTTATACGTTATACGATATACGTTACACGTTATACGTTATACGTTATACGTTATACGTTATACGCCATACGTTATACGTTATTCGTAATACGTTATACGTGATACGTTATACGTTGTACGTTATACGTTATACGTTATACGTTATACGTTATACGTTATACGTTATACGTTATACGTTGTACGTTATACGTTATACGTTATACGTCATACGTTATACGTTATTCGTAATACGTTATACGTGA